>NC_047533.1:58740040-58985040 GCF_012275295.1 Melopsittacus undulatus
TTTTTTGTTCAAGGTGTTTTTTTTCCAGCCAGGTGGGAGGGGAGTCCGGGAGGAAGGAGAGACAGGACACCTGACCCAGGCTAGTCAATGAGGTATTCCATACCATAGCACGTGATGCCCAGGATGCATACTGGGAAAGAGAAGGCTGGAGGGTAGAGCTCTGGAGGAAAATGGAGGAGGGAGCACATGGTGCTCGGCCGGGCAGGGTGGAGTGAGTTATGGGTCGGTGGCCGGTGGGGTGTTGTATTCTTTTCACTTGCTGTTTGCTGTATCATTATTATTTGTAGTAGTAAATGGCAGTAGGGGTTTTGTGTTATGCCTTAGCTATTAAACCGTTCTTATCTCAATCCGTGGGGGCTACATTCTTTACATTCTCCTTCCTAACTCTCAGGGAGTTAGGGGACTTGGTTTAAACCACAACAGAAAGAAAGAAAGAAAGAAAGAAAGAAAGAAAGAAAGAAAGAAAGAAAGAAAGAAAGAAAGAAAGAAAGAAAGAAAGAAAGAAAGAAGAAAGAAAGAAAGAAAGAAAGAAGAAAGAAGAAGAAAGAAGAAAGAAAGAAAGAAAGAAAGAAAGAAAGAAAGAAAGAAGAAAGAAAGAAAGAAAGAAAGAAAGAAAGAAAGAAAGAAAGAAAGAAAGAAAGAAAGAAAGAAAGAAGAAAGAAAGAAAGAAAGAAAGAAAGAAAAGAAGAAAGAAAGAAAGAAAGAAAGAAAGAAGAAAGAAAGAAAGAAAGAAAGAAAGAAAGAAAGAAAGAAAGAAAGAAAGAAAGAAAGAAAGAAAGAAAGAAAGAAAGAAAGAAAGAAAGAAAGAAAGAAGAAGAAAGAAAAGAAAGAAAGAAAGAAAGAAAAGAAAGAAAGAAAGAAAGAAAGAAAGAAAGAAAGAAAGAAAGAAAGAAAGAAAGAAAGAAAGAAAGAAAGAAAGAAAGAGAGTGTCATGGTTTGAGCATGTTTTGAGGGTGTTTTTTGTTCAAGGTGTTTTTTTTTCCAGCCAGGTGGGAGGGGAGTCCGGGAGGAAGGAGAGACAGGACACCTGACCCAGGCTAGTCAATGAGGTATTCCATACCATAGCACGTGATGCCCAGGATGCATACTGGGAAAGAGAAGGCTGGAGGGTAGAGCTCTGGAGGAAAATGGAGGAGGGAGCACATGGTGCTCGGCCGGGCAGGGTGGAGTGAGTTATGGGTCGGTGGCCGGTGGGTGTTGTATTCTTTTCACTTGCTGTTTGCTGTATCATTATTATTTGTAGTAGTAAATGGCAGTAGGGGTTTTGTGTTATGCCTTAGCTATTAAACCGTTCTTATCTCAATCCGTGGGGGCTACATTCTTTACATTCTCCTTCCTAACTCTCAGGGAGTTAGGGGACTTGGTTTGAACCACAACAGAAAGAAAGAAAGAAAGAAAGAAAGAAAGAAAGAAAGAAAGAAAGAAAGAAAGAAAGAAAGAAAGAAAGAAAGAAAGAAAGAAAGAAAGAAAGAAAGAAAGAAAGAAAGAAAGAAAGAAAGAAAGAAAGAAAAGAAAGAAAGAAAGAAAGAAAGAAAGAAAGAAAGAAAGAAAGAAAGAAAGAAAGAAAGAAAGAAAGAAAGAAAGAAAGAAAGAAAGAAAGAAAGAAAGAAAGAAAGAAAGAAAGAAAGAAGGAAAGAAGGAAAGAAGGAAAGAAGGAAAGAAGGAAAGAAGGAAAGAAGGAAAGAAGGAAAGAAGGAAAGAAGGAAGGAAAGAAGGAAAGAAGGAAAGAAGGAAAGAAGGAAAGAAAGAAAGAAAGAAAGAAAGAAAGAAAGAAAGAAAGAAAGAAAGAAAGAAAGAAAGAAAGAAAGAAAGAAAGAAAGAAAGAAAGAAAGAAAGAAAGAAAGAAAGAAAAAAGAAAGAAGGAAAGAAGGAAAGAAGGAAAGAAGGAAAGAAGGAAAGAAGGAAAGAAGGAAAGAAGGAAGGAAAGAAGGAAAGAAGGAAAGAAGGAAAGAAAGAAAGGAAAGAAAGAAAGAAAGAAAGAAAGAAAGAAAGAAAGAAAGAAAGAAAGAAAGAAAGAAAGAAAGAAGAAGAAAGAAAGAAAGAAAGAAAGAAAGAAAGAAAGAAAGAAAGAAAAAAGAAAGAAGGAAAGAAGGAAAGAAGGAAAGAAGGAAAGAAGGAAAGAAGGAAAGAAGGAAAGATGGAAAGAAGGAAAGAAGGAAAGAAGGAAAGAAGGAAAGAAGGAAAGAAGGAAAGAAGGAAAGAAGGAAAGAAGGAAAGAAAGAAAGAAAGAAAGAAAGAAAGAAAGAAAGAAAGAAAGAAAGAAAGAAAGAGTGTCATGGTTTGAGCATGTTTTGAGGGTGTTTTTTGTTCAAGGTGTTTTTTTTCCAGCCAGGTGGGAGGGGAGTCCGGGAGGAAGGAGAGACAGGACACCTGACCCAGGCTAGTCAATGAGGTATTCCATACCATAGCACGTGATGCCCAGGATGCATACTGGGAAAGAGAAGGCTGGAGGGTAGAGCTCTGGAGGAAAATGGAGGAGGGAGCACATGGTGCTCGGCCGGGCAGGGTGGAGTGAGTTATGGGTCGGTGGCCGGTGGGGTGTTGTATTCTTTTCACTTGCTGTTTGCTGTATCATTATTATTTGTAGTAGTAAATGGCAGTAGGGGTTTTGTGTTATGCCTTAGCTATTAAACGTTCTTATCTCAATCCGTGGGGGCTACATTCTTTACATTCTCCTTCCTAACTCTCAGGGAGTTAGGGGACTTGGTTTAAACCACAACAGAAAGAAAGAAAGAAAGAAAGAAAGAAAGAAAGAAAGAAAGAAAGAAAGAAAGAAAGAAAGAAAGAAAGAAAGAAAGAAAGAAAGAAAGAAAGAAAGAAAGAAAGAAAGAAAGAAAGAAAGAAAGAAAGAAAGAAAGAAAGAAAGAAAGAAAGAAAGAAAGAAAGAAAGAAAGAAAGAAAGAAAGAAAGAAAGAAAGAAAGAAAGAAAGAAAGAAAGAAAGAAAGAAGAAAGAAAGAAAGAAAGAAAGAAAGAAAGAAAGAAAGAAAGAAAGAAAGAAAGAAAGAAAGAAAGAAAGAAAGAAAGAAAGAAAGAAAGAAAGAAAGAAAGAAAGAAAGAAAGAAAGAAAGAAAGAAAGAAAGAAAGAAAGAAAGAAAGAAAGAAAGAAAGAAAGAAAGAAAGAAAGAAAGAAAGAAAGAAAGAAAGAAAGAAAGAAAGAAAGAAAGAAAGAGTGTCATGGTTTGAGCATGTTTTGAGGGTGTTTTTTGTTCAAGGTGTTTTTTTTCCAGCCAGGTGGGAGGGGAGTCCGGGAGGAAGGAGAGACAGGACACCTGACCCAGGCTAGTCAATGAGGTATTCCATACCATAGCACGTGATGCCCAGGATGCATACTGGGAAAGAGAAGGCTGGAGGGTAGAGCTCTGGAGGAAAATGGAGGAGGGAGCACATGGTGCTCGGCCGGGCAGGGTGGAGTGAGTTATGGGTCGGTGGCCGGTGGGGTGTTGTATTCTTTTCACTTGCTGTTTGCTGTATCATTATTATTTGTAGTAGTAAATGGCAGTAGGGGTTTTGTGTTATGCCTTAGCTATTAAACCGTTCTTATCTCAATCCGTGGGGGCTACATTCTTTACATTCTCCTTCCTAACTCTCAGGGAGTTAGGGGACTTGGTTTAAACCACAACAGAAAGAAAGAAAGAAAGAAAGAAAGAAAGAAAGAAAGAAAGAAAGAAAGAAAGAAAGAAAGAAAGAAAGAAAGAAAGAAAGAAAGAAAGAAAGAAAGAAAGAAAGAAAGAAAGAAAGAAAGAAAGAAAGAAAGAAAGAAAGAAAGAAAGAAAGAAAGAAAGAAAGAAAGAAAGAAAGAAAGAAAGAAAGAAAGAAAGAAAGAAAGAAGGAAAGAAGGAAAGAAGGAAAGAAGGAAAGAAGGAAAGAAGGAAAGAAGGAAAGAAAGAAGGAAAGAAGGAAAGAAGGAAAGAAAGAAAGAAAGAAAGAAAGAAAGAAAGAAAGAAAGAAAGAAAGAAAGAAAGAAAGAAAGAAAGAAAGAAAGAAAGAAAGAAAGAAAGAAAGAAAGAAAGAAAGAAAGAAAGAAAGAAAGAAAAGAAAAAGAAAGAAAGAAAGGAAGGAAGAAAGGAAGAAAGAAAGTAAGAAAGAAAGAAAGAAAGAAAGAAAGGAAGAAAGAAAGAAAGAAAGAAAAAAAGAAAGGAAGAAAGAAAGAAAGAAAGAAAGAAAGAGAAAGAAAGAAAAGAAAAGAAAAGAAAAGAAAAGAAAAGAAAAGAAAAGAAAAGAAAAGAAAAGAAAAGAAAAGAAAAGAAAAGAAAAGAAAAGAAAAGAAAAGAAAAGAAAAGAAAAGAAAAGAAAAGAAAAGAAAAGAAAAGAAAAGAAAAGAAAAGAAAAGAAAAGAAAAGAAAAGAAAAGAAAAGAAAAGAAAAGAAAGAAAAAGTGTCATGGCTTGACCATGTTTTTGAGGGTGTTTTTGTTCAAGGTTTTTTCCAGCCAGGTGGAGGAGGGGAGTCCAGGAGGAAGGAGAGACAGGACACCTGACCCAGGCTAGCCAATGAGGTATTCCATACCATAGCACGTGATGCCCAGGATGCATACTGGGAAGGAGAGGTCTGGAGGGGAGAGCACTGGAGGAAAATGGAGGAGGGAGCATGCGGTGCTCGGCCGGGCAGGGTGAAGTGAGTTATGGGTCGGTGGCCGGTGGGGTGTTGTATTCTCTTCACTTGTTGTTTGCTGTATCATTATTATTTGTAGTGGTAATGGCAGTGGTGATTCTGTGTTATGCCTTAGTTATTAAACCGTTCTTATCTCAATCCGTGGGGGCTACATTCTTTGGATTTTCCTTCCTAACTCTCCGGGAGTTGGGGGACTTGGTTTAAACCACGACATTTTTTGGCACCCAACGTGGGGCCCAAGGGATTGAGATAAGAACAGATCTGAGCGGATTTATGGTCTCTTGTCACAATGCTGATTTATTGGCTCTTAGAGGTTTTTCTCTGGATCTCGCAGTTTTGGGATTTTGCCGGGTACTTGGTGTATGGATTGGATGTGTTTGTGTTTGTCGATCATTTTGCTTGGGCTAAATCTTTTGTTTCACTGTACTTTGTGTCGGAGGCTTGTAATACGGTGGGGCTCCGGCAGCAGGGGGGGATGGACGTGGCCGTGGACTTGGACTTGTACCAGGCCATCCCGCTGCTCTTCGCCGTCCTTGTCCTTATCCTCGTTGTCGTCTGCGTGAGGCTGCATGAAGCCGGGAAGGAGCGGCCCCGGGAGCTGCCGGCAGCTGAGGCTGCCAGGGAGAGCAGCACGGGGAGCCAAACGGCTGTGGCAGAGCAGCGGGAGCAGGCAGGGGAGGAGCGGAGCAGGGCGGTAGCTGAGCAGCGGGACCAGGCAGCGGGGGAGGTGAGTCCCGCGGCCGTTCCCGACCCTCCGACAGCCGAGAGTGTCCCCCGGAAGTTGCCCGCCGACCCCCAGCAGGATGCAGGAGACCACGCAGCATTTCCCAGCACGGCAGAGAAGGAAGATCCAGACTCAGGAGAAGAGAAGCTGGTGGTGGGAGATCTGGCAAGCAGGGCAGCTACATCAGCTCCAGTGACAAGTGCAGCGCATCATTTGAGAGTTCTGACGGTTATGAATGGCTTTTGGGTGCCCTTGGGACCTGCCTGCTGATTGTGATGGTGATCGGCATGTTGGCACACACACAGAGTGTGTTCTACCCACGGCCATTTTGTCTGATCCCAAAAGTTAAGCAGAGTCAGGTTTGGGTCTTGTCTAAGGTTAGACAATTACATAGGAGCACCTTGCCTTATGAAAAGAGGCAAGCTTTTCACTTCAGTAAGCAAAAAGTTTCTTTCACACAAAAGGAGTCCATATGTGTTTGTATGATGGGTAGGGATGAATTTCCCCAGGGAATGTTATGAAGGCCTGAGCAGAAATCACAGTGTCTGTGGAGTGGAAACAACTTTCTGTAGATGGCTGTCAGGGCAATAAACTAGGAAAACGTTAGCACTTTTTCCCTGCTGTTTGTACATCAGCAGGGAGTGTTTAGTTTGGTAGTGGATAACAATGTTTGCTTCTGATTTAGGGGCTGACCTAGCCAAGCTCAAGTATAGACATCCCAACACACATGTGCACTCTTTGACCCCCACCCTGCTGCATCCTGCTTATTATTGTTCTTTAATTATAAACACAGAATAAAAGCAGCAGCTGTTCTTCAGTGGTGCTTTATGGAAATCATGCTCTCAAGGACCTTGAGTGGGTTGAAATTTTCCCTGGAGTTCATATATGTCAGAATGAATTGTTTCTTGAAACCTCACCCTTAGAGGCTGTGCCAGAGGAAGGAATTCAGTGATTCTGCTTGCAGTTTTTCTTGGAGAAGCTGTAACATCGATGTGTTTTCAAGTATATGCTTATAATCAGGAAGGGGCAGAAGGGAAGGCTGTGGTGAATACAGGGTGTCTTTCTCCACCAGACTGGTATTCTACCTGGATCATTCATTTGTTCATTTAAAACTTAGAATGTCCTTGCATTCCACAGAGCTCTTAGAAGCCTTCTGGGTACTAAGACATACTGGTTTTTTTTTTTGGTTTATTTTACTGCAACATGCCTAAGTCCTGCATGCACACATCTTTCTTAAACAGATGTTTCTTTTCTTGGAGCCCAGAATTCACAATCAGTTATCTTATTTCCAGGACAACTCAGTACATGGCAGCTGCTCTTATTTTTGTGATAGAAGTACCATACCATCCTCCTTACCTTTTTCATAGGTACTCAAACTTTATACCTCCTGCCTTCAATGATTTTGTGTCTTGTGACAGGAAGGTGGTCTCAGCTAAATAACACTTGACCTTCTGAGAGTATGGTATGTGACTTGGAAAGGGTTAAAACTATTAACAGATGTCTTAATAGAAGGCATATCAATTATTAAAAATCAACAGCTCAATCAGTTTTCTATGACTGCGGTCATTCCTAACACCATCTGCCACTGTGCTGAAACACAGAGCTTATACCCATCCATCACACACTTAAAACAACCATTAATGATTAACTTGTCCTTCATAAACTACTGACAAAACAACAGTTACAAGTTCTCAATTTTTGTTTTTGTTTCTTCAAAAACTGCATTTTGTTTGGCATACAAAACACATTCCACAGTTGTGTCCAATAGGGTGACAAAGGCCTTTTCACTATTGCTACATTCACAGTCAATCTCCACAAATATTTCAGTATGTAGCTATCTGAGAACCTGCTCTGTTGCCATATGACTCCAAGCCTTTGATTCTTGCTTTCGTGAGTGTATCACTTATCTTTATAATAAGCCTCTAGGTACACAGACAAGAAAGAGCAAGCCTTTTCTTGCTCAGAAGCAGATTTTTCAGCAGCAGTTTCAGAAGATGCTTTTCTCCTATATGTGTAATCAATATCTCTGCAGATGCTGCTGTGACCATGCAGCAAAGCTAAGCTGTGCCCAGGATTGTTGTTTGCGTGGCTCAGTCATTAGCTTGGTAGTCCTTTGATGCATGCGAGTGAGCCCTCTCCTGAACATGGTCTGTGAGCTACCATGAATCATGGAGTGAAGTCAGCCTGCAGCCACTCTGTTTGAAGATGAAATCTTGCTAGCACAGACAAGGCCATTCTGTGTCAGTTATCCTTAAGGCCATGCACTGTCTTAGCATATGGAATTTAGTGGTGTAGTCGTCATCTAAACCCTAAATGTTTTCTGCATGTATTCTAGCCACATAGACCCACAGATTTTAGTGTGGTAAAAACTGCCTGGACATATCCAGGTATGTGGTTTTTATTGCAGGTCATTCTGGTTATGACCCTATGTGATTCCATGTTTGAATCAAACTGTGTCCCTTGGCCAATACTGTGGTCTGAAGAGGAACAATAAGGTGAGGACAGAGTTCCTGTTTCACAAGGTAAGGGCTTCCATTTGAGCCAATTCTCCACCTCCCTTTTTAAACAATTCAGAAAAAGTGTCAATTCTGCGCTCTAACTGCAGAAATTTCATCACAATTAGATGATTCTCATACTAGAAGTGTTCTGATCTGTGCACAAACTTGGAAGGTAGCCCAGGTAGATATTTCTACACTGCAGGTGTCTCAGATTGAAAGAGAGGAATCTACCGTGCAGTGGCCTCTAAGAAGGTTGTTCTATATTGATGTGGGTTGGTTTAATTACTCAGTTCAAGTACCAGAAACAGCATAATTGAAAGGGAAAAAGTGGAAAGACTTAGATTGTTCAGACTGGACATTAGGAAAGTTTCTTTCCCAGGAGAGTGGGGCAGATTACCAGAGAGATGGAGACTGTATCCATTGGTGTGGTTTTCACACATCGTTTTGGCAAACCCGTAACTGCCCTGATCTGGTGGTGCCAATAGGCCATCTCTGCAGTGATTCCTTGACTGTAAGACTCTTTTCCTATTTTTGTTCTCACTTGGGTGTCCTTTTCCTTGTTTTCCAGGTCCTTATTTTGCAACGCAATAACCAGCTCATGATCAGTGAGGTAACTTGAATGATACCAGTAATTCTACAGGTCAGGGGATCTCCCCCTGCGTTGCCTTACTACAGCAATAAGTTTCCAAGTAACAGTCAGCCAGGCACACAAGATACATTTTGTGCCACTGCTTTTCCTCTTGTTCTCTTCTGTGGTGGTCAAATTTTGCCTTCAGAGACACTAAATTTGACTTAATGTGAAAAAATAAAAAATGTTTCACACCATCTCTTTTTTTTTGTTTTCTTTCCCCTTTAGAATAGAACTGGAGACATCTCTTATACTATCTAAGAGAATGACAGTGTAATGGATGGAAGTGAGATGTGAGTGAACTGTATGAGATTTCTCTACAGATAAAGAAAAAGAGGAAAGGGCTAATAGTAAAAGTGGAAGTCTTTCTGACTACTTTTTACATTATAGATCTTTTAATTTTTTTATAGTTTCTTTTATTTATTTTTTTGTCTTCTTTATGCTACTGTATATAAGACCTAAAAATATTTCTTTAGAGGTTGTTTTCATGGAAGTACCTTGACATAACACCCTGGTCACAGTACACTATCTAATGGCAAAAGAGAGAACAAAGCTTCTGCTTACATCTCACCTGGAATCTTTTCTGTTCCTCTCCCTGCATTTGCAACTCACTATTAACCAGAGCTTTTTTCCTGCACAGAAAAGGAGAATTTGTATAGAGACGGGGAAGAGGGAAGCAGTCAAAGCATGGGGGTCTCACATTTCAGCCCTCTGTGTGACAGATGGAAGTGGCTGGCAATGCAACAGATAGACTGAGCCTGGGGGGATTGTTTTAGTTTAATCCCCTCTCATGTTGGCAGAAAGGTACACATAATAAAACGTGTCCTGTTCCTTTCCCTTGGACAGTGTATTAGTAAGAAACCCCTCACTGTGCACTGCCATTACACTGGAATGGATATCAAGTTGTAGGGTGGGAAGAAATCAGAGAGGAAGAGCTTTCAGACTTAACTTGTATTAGGGTTCACCAAATGAACACTACTCAGACCCAAGCACACCTGGGTCCAAATTTAGTGATTACTCAGAAAAGAAAATCTTCTGGTTACTCTTCAATGCAGGCATCCCTAATGAAAATCTTGCTTACTGGAAACAACCCAGCATCAATGTTCTGATATTCAAAAGCCAGAAAGACTTCACTAGTGATGGGGGGCAAATTGGTAGGAACTGGGAAAGAATTATGAATGGCCATTAAATATCGTTATCAGCACTAGAGACTATATTAGGTCACAATTTGCTTAACCTAACAATACTCTCTTCAAGAAAGGTGGACACACATATATTAGGTTACCCATAGTAATACATTTAACAAATACAAAGAAAGGATAGCTCTTGACAATGCAACAAAAGAGACCTGATCACATGCAAGGAGGTAGAGGGCCTGAAGAATGAAAAGAATGTGTAGCAGTATTCCTTCTCTATTACCTTTCAGCACCTGCTGCCTAATTATATCAATGTTCTCTGGTATATAAGAGGATAAATTTCAAGTTCAAGCTGCTCAAAATGGAATTGCAGTCTGAGCTGTGGAATTAATTTACTCTGTCTTTATGGGGCATATTAATGCTCTTAAATTGGTATGAAATGGTAGGGAGCCTATCATGAGCTCTTTCCACTTTAATCAATGCAAGGTATTTAAGCAAGAAAACATGAAATGGGATTTTTTATCTGCCATTAATATGGGTGCCTTAGTCATTATCTAGAGAGAGTGGAATTACATGTATTTTAATTATGATTTCAAAGATCAAACCAAGCAGCAGGGCCCTATTCTGAAGCACAGCTGAACACCCACAGCCACCAGTTAAAGGCAAAGGATAAACCAACCCAGTGCCCAGCAGAGACTGCTGAAGATGAGATCACACAGGTAGCTCCTTCTCACAGCTAGCAGTCAGGCTCTTAAGAACTTCCCAAACCAGGCACTGACTCAGGTGTCTCAGTGTAACTGCTATCCAGACCTCATGCACATGACTTAACATGCTAGAGCCAGCAAGGGGTTGAGTAGGCACATTTGCTAGATTTCCACTTGCAATTTTGTCTCAAAATTCATAGCCTGCTTCTCTCTGCTTGTCAAGATTGCTGGAGAGCTCAGTAGTAGCTCCCACATTTACCCATATGGAAATAAGCTCAAGCTTTCATCTTGGGTGAGATGCTGCGTAGAGTAAGATGTTATCCCTAAGAAGAAACTAGAAGTCAAACAGGCAACAGAGAAGAAGGGAGTGGCAGATTTAGTAAAACAGGATGTAAATTGCCTAGCTTAATGTCCAAGCTATTAACAGCATATCCTTAGCAGCAAATCAGAAATATGTTGTGGACAGGAAAAGTCCTTTCAGCTCTGTTCTTGACACATTAGGCTACATTGTCATTGGTGAGAATCAAAACTGGCTACTAGAATGGTAAAGGATGTGGAGCTTTTCTCATATAAGGAAAGGCTGGGGGGAGCTGGACCTATCCAGCTTAAAGAAGAGAAGGCTCGGGGGAATCTGATAAATCTGTGTAGGTATTTGCAGGAAGGATTGTCAGGAGAGCTGGGCCAGACAAGTTGTAATTGTTGCCTGAATTTTGCATAGTGCCTTTTAATCATGGTGATGAAATGAAAGTGTGCTGTAATTTATTATGTATATTTTTACTTTTTAAGCTTATGAAAAGGAAACAGAATACAGGTAGAGAGACAAGTTTGTTGTGACAGGACAGGTCCAACATAGAGACAGCATGTCAGTCCACAGCGCAAGGACCTGAACAGGGTCCATGTAAGCATCACTCCTAGCAGAGATTCACTCAGGCTTTGGACTGCAAGCTCCCATCACCCTTCCTCAAGCTCTGTTTAGAACCTCTTACAACTCCAGCTCTTCCTGATACCCATGCACACTACACAAATTCTGCAACCTTGCTAAAGTTCTTTTCACCACAGACTCTACACAGTGTTGTAGTTCTATCACAGATATTTGACTACTTCAATTAACTTCCTATAGGCACAGTCTGTAGAAGAAAGCTAAATATAAACTACCTGTGGATCTTGAAGGTAAACAGTATTCAAAAGGAGTTTGGGATCACATCACAAAGTATATCATGGGCCAGACAGTCTGCTGGGATTCAGTCAAGGAATAAAGGCACATTTGTATAGAAAAATGTGGAGCTAAATTAACTTTCAGACAAAAATAGCTACAACACTTTGCCCTCTGGAATGCCCTATCCATTTGATGTGTCCAACTGATGTTTATGACTTTGGGCTGAAAAGCAACTAACTTCAATTTATTTGCTGTTCCAAGGATATTTGGAGCATAATGAGGTTCAGTTCATCTGATCTCTGAGCAGCTGAAATTCTTCACTCATTCTGATGTTAACTTACTACAGCCTAAGGAGATAATTTTTAGTTGCTTCATATTTCCAGTTAAAATCCATTTATGACCATTGTATCATATTTTTCATAACTCAGATATTCATAACTCGGATCACTTGCAGAATATGCTCTAAGCAAGTTACAATATTGACTTGAAGAGCTTACATGGCTCATTTACTGTGCATAATGTTTTCTGTCACACGTAAATACAGATACATTCCTGAAATCAATTTAAATCCAAACATACACAGTGCCTTTTACATTCTGCCAAATTTCTCACTCACCTTCTAATTATATCCTTCATTGGAGCCCCTGTGCGGAAAAGTATGAATAACACCTTTGTTTATTGATGGATACAGAACTGAGGCATATTTCCCTGCAGAAGATTTATGACCCATGAGCCCATTACATTTGGATTGCAAATAGCAGATTAGTTTGGGATTTGTCTCATTCAGAAAGCATTGACAAAGGTGATTCATCACAATAATTTCACTAAAGGAAACATCTTAGCGATGTTTCATGCCTCAAGCAGGTGCTCAATTTCCATCCATTAAGAGAGTCATATGAATGGAGACACAACAGTAAAAATGTAAGCATTCTTATTTATTCAGGATGAGAGAAAAATGTACATGTCAGAGACATTTATTGATTTGTTTACTAGTGGAGCTGGAATTTTTCTGGGTAAAGTCTTTCAAGCTGTTAAAATTCATTAATTGGTCAGACATCAAACCTTTAAGCCTCTGTGTTGCTCCTTATAGTCCTAAGAGGACTTGATTATGACCTTTAATAGAGAGGAAGGTGGAAATTCAGTAGTCACTGGCCCAAACTCTCAAAAGGGGAGTCTGCACTTGGTGGTTATATTTAAGCTCCTAAGTACTGGGGCCAAGATACAGAACTGGAGGAACTCCAGAACAAAAGCATGGAGACTTGCCAGGCAAATAAACATTTCCAAAATTCAAATCTCTTGTTTAAGTGCCTGTTTAGTAAGTAGCAAAAACCTCACTTTTGGTCTTCAAAATTGAGCCCATCCCAATTCCAAGTGCTGGTTCTGTCTCATCAGTAATGAACAGCAAGCATGGAATGGAGGCAAATGACCCAAAATGAATGCCTAAGAAGGGTCAGATGACATCTGAAGAGGCTTATAGAAGGTATCAATAGTGACTGATACTACAAAAGCAGTGTTAGATGTGCATCCGTAACTGTCATTTTACTGCAGTTTATGCTCATAGTACTGTGAGAATGTTCCATGCTGTGACATTTTGTTCATTATCTTTAAATATCATTACGTCATACACTAAATTCATAATCTTAATCACAGCAAAAAAAAAAATCCTTATTCAAGCAGGTATTCTGTGAAAGGCAACTTATAATGTAACTAGCAGAACAGAGTGATCATATAGTCATAATAAATGAGCTCCTTTGTACATGTCAGAGTACAGCAAAATCTGTGACTGCCTCCTCTTTCCAGGTAGTGTCTGAAACAGCTATAATCACAGTGTGAGGCAAAGCGGGCAGAGAACTGTTGGGTGCATCCATTCAGCCATATGTACTTAATGTGATCCACAACACGCACACTGTCACACTCTGCAGCAAGACCTGAACCTGCTTAACACTGTCATATACAAAATTTAAATGCTCACATCACTTCCAAACAGAAGCCATTTCTCAGCACCTGTTTCTCCATGCTGAGAGATGGTATGGGCGTTATTTCCACTCCTAGTATTGTATATTATTCATGTTTTTCATGCCAGAAAAGGCTTCATTTCTCTATTTGTGGTGAATTTTCCCCAACAATCTCATGTAACACTCAAGCAAAGATTGTTTGAGTGTCTAAATACTTTTTTCCCCCTTTCTTTCCTTTCTTTCCTTTTCAGAAAGCTAATGAAAGAGAAGGAAGTGTACTGTTGGTCAAATCTGTGCTCTCATGTTCCTCTTGCTTGTATAAGCCTACCAATAATGATTTCTTCAGCAAGCACTTCCCTTCCCACTAGTAGTACATGCTTAATTATCAAAAATGCTTTTTTCAAAAAAATTAAAACATGTTTATCTACAGATTGTCCTCTTTCTGGAGAGAGTTTCATCATTCTTTAAATACTGCAAATGTGGCTTCTCATTATCCATTAAGGGGAGGTCTGCACTGTTTTAATGAACCACAGCTCAGACTCCAGGAGGAGAGGCTGTGAGGCACTGTGGCAGATGCAGTCCAGCTGAAAAACCCAGACCACAAGTGAAAGAGGTGGCTTCTGGTGAGTTCCAGAAGCACCTCCATTTCTTTTTTATTTCTGGGCAGAAATTCTTTGGCTTTTTAATTAAGGTAAAATTGAAAAAAAAATTATTTTGAAAACTCACTTATTTCCCATGGTATTCTAGGGAACAAAACCCCAAATCATAATGTCTGTCAATGAATGGAACACAAATGAAGTTTCAAATTATCTGCAGTAATTTTTTTTTAATAAGGAGCTAATTTTATTATTAAAATGGCTGTCACCAGTCTACCTAGTGACAACAGATACTTGATATTATGGATTATTTAGATTTTAGATTTCAGAAGCTGAAGGAGAAGAGCACTGTCTCCTTTCTTTTCATCTTTAACTTCTTCATAATGGTCAAACATGCTCCAGAAGGACCCTTCAAAGTTCAAGCTGCTCAGATGTCCTGGATAATGCTGTCATACCCCTGCTGGATAGCCCTGCTACAGTCCTGCCACTGCAGACCAGTGTCACAGTTTAACCTCAGCCAGCAGCTAAGCAGGATAGCAACAGGGTAGGAAAGAGAAGAAGAAGAAAAGTGGGAAAACCCCTGGGTTGAGATAAAGACAGTTTAATAAGTAAAGCAAAAGCAACACACGTAAGCAAAGTGAAATATCTTGTTGGACCCTCCTTCTCCTGTCTGTCAACCCCCAGGATCAGTCCATCCCGTCTCATATCTGTGGGTGGCTAAATGTATAACGTCCCTGCCAAAGCCAAAACATGCCTGGAGGGTTCTGAAGGCCTTGCTGACTGTGCTCAATGGCTGCCTGAATTCTCTCCATAAGAGACTGAACAAATATTTTCAGTGCACCTGTTAATCCTCTCATGAGGGGGCTGTGGTGTCTGAGAACAGCCATCAGTACTCCGTGAAGCCTTCTCTTCTACACGCTTAATAGTAACAGGCTTTCCTCGTGACCTGGGGTCTATCACCCAGCCCAATAAGCCCTCCAGAGGTTATTGGATGATCACCCACAAGTTCATTGCTCAGAAACACTCCTGGACCCCAAAACCTGCTCACTTTTTCATCACTTAACAGTGCCTGATCTCTCCCCCCCCCATCAGAGACACTCTCCGTAAATACCCCATTTACATTTCACTCAGGTTGCACAGAAACTTTGTCTCAATGCCCTGAGCTCAGTGTCTTCAATGGCTAGCATCTTATTTTCTGTCCTCTGAAAGGCTGTGTAGACACAGCCCTCCTGAGGATCCTCAAGACACAGGATTGTGTCCCTGCTCTTTTTAACCAAACTGATCCTCCACAGTTGTTTTCACAGCTCGCAGGTCTGCAGAGATGCATGAAGTAAGTAGGCTGTGCTGCTTTGGATTCCCTTCATTGAGAATGTATTCACTGGGAATGTACTGAGATGTAGGATGCTTTTGTAGCTGCTTCTTAAGGGTTTTGCACATGGAAAGAATAGATTTGCCTTTATGTGAGTCACCTTAAATAGTTTTTGCTAACACCAGGTTATGATTAAAACAAATGCAAACTGCTCAACACCAAACTTAGCAGAGTTATAAAGCTTTAAAAAGTGCCAGAAAGAAAAAGAAAACATAGAGCTTTGTTCTTCTCATTACACTCAAGGCTTCATTTCTTACAGCATGGCCCAGCAGACAGACCATTCGGTATTTACAGACTTTGGGCTAAGACGTTTCTTGAGCATCTCAAGTCATAAGACAAGCAGAACCTTCTGGGGAATCACCAGCATGACTCTCAAATCCAGACTGTAGATGGAATAATTAAAGGGGCCAGATAAAGATCCCAGAGATACCACATTTGTTGTAAGGATTCAAATATAATGTACCATTCCTTCTCTGGTTAAAACAGTGGAACAGATGGTTTGTTACCTTAGCCATAACTCTCCATACTTCCAGCATCTCTGTCCAGAAATAACTAGATAAATATCACATTCTGCAGTGGGCATTTAAAAGTTGTTGTGTGCTCCTAGTGCAGCTCATATTCCTGTGATTGTTCATTGTCCTGCTTGTTTGCCATGCACTTTGTTTAAATTTGTAGCACTGAAGAATGCAGCTCTGAAGAGCCTTATAAATTTTGCTGAAGTGAATAATTTCCTTTGCTTAAATTTCACCCTTTGGAAATCAATATGCAAAGTTTTCTGGTGGTATACCTTTTTCAGTATTAAGACAAGATAGAACTTGTCATAAAACAAGCATTCTTTGACATATTGAAAGTCAGTAGCAATATTACCAACCACAGGGAATAACAAAGTTGACTGGAACACAGAACCTTTTGAAAGCCAGGGTTGGTTGTTTATCTTAAGGCAGAAAAGATTATGTTAACCTTTATGAGAACTAATGGGAAGATATATAACTTAATATTAGCAACACAGCACACAGAGTTCAACATAGTCTGGATTCACTGCTTTTAAAGGAACTTGCCAAACAAGATTAGTAGATCTTCAAAAGCTGAAAGCTCATGTTTGCTTCCAATACTGACTCAAAAGTTGTAGTTTCATATGTCACATGTATTTTAGCGTTCAGTTTTCTTGGACGTATTTAACACCACAGTTTTAGATGTAGAGATCAAGGATAGTGTCTTTAGGTATTAATAGCCCTGTGAGTAAGTAGAGAAATCTTTGTATTTAGCCACAGAAGGACAGTTTCTTTGCACAACCATTTCTTTTAGCAGTGTCAAAGTTTCATGGGTACACGCGGCTATGGACAGGAAAAATATGCAGCTACCAATCCAACATTTTTTCTCAAAGGCCTGTTAACACAAATACCTGTACCTACTGGACCTAAGCCAGAAATCCCATAGCAAGGCTATACCCTGACATTAGGAGTACAAATGGTCTCATCTGTTTTAATGAGCCATGTGTAACAGTACACTGGAGTCAGTGACCTCTCAGAGACCTCTGTCTTCAACCAGGTTAGGGATGCTTAACTGGCAGGACAGATCTCTTGTCATTAGACTATTAAGCTTAATATTGCCAAGGCCAGCAAGATTAACAACTCGTGGGCAGTCTCCAGTGTAATTTTCAGGACCACAGTTCATGGCACAATACAGCTTTTTGCACAGAGACCTCTTGCTGCCTGGAGCCAAAAGATGGGTCTATATGGAAGCCAGAAATATTACAGAAGGAAACTCAGATTTATCTCAAGTAAGGACTGAATGTAGAAATGGCAAACAAAGGTGTGATGGCTAGTTTGTCTTCACCAACTTGGTCAACCCAAGCTGTTCACTACAGAGCACATATGGGAATAGCAAGGCAGGAAAAAAGAGGTATAAGGGGAAAATGTGTCTGATTCTGGGCAGAGAAGATCTGTAATAGGAGACAACGAGTGAGCAAAGGAATTGGTTCAGGATCCTGCAGCAGTAGAGAGGCAATGGTAGTAGAAAACTGCTGGTTTATGCCAATGAGGAGGTGAAATTAGAATGAAAATAAGAGTTGTTAAAAATAGGGGGTTTTAATTCTTAGACAATGACTACACATGTACCACTTAAGACACCAGGCATAAAAACAGAGACTGTATTATTCTCTAAAATGCTCTGAATAAAAGACACTGACTTTAATAGTTGTCATCAAAGACCATAAATACTTCTCTTGCATTAAGCTATGGAAAGTTCTGTTTGGGGCAGGGTTTTACCAGCCTTTCACAGAGTCACCAGTGCAGTATAGACATTGAGACCATAGCTGCTGAAAAATAATTGGAAAAACTGACACATGCAAGACAATCTTTGCTCATTTTCCAGCTGTTTTTTCCAGTCCTGGAGTGGGCTGGACTGTCATGGAGTGTAGCTGAAATGACTGAGAACGAATTGGATTGAGCTAGTAACAGGAATAAGTGTCATCTTCCCTTATGCATAGGTGAGTGAAAAGATAAAACTTCTGAGGATGAGGAGGAGACATGCATTTCTGTATGCAGAAGGTTGACTTTTTTTCACCTAAAACATTTCAGACAGATTGTTAGAAAAAGAAAGCAGCAATTCAAAAGACAGACTAAAAACATTCCATACAATCATGGGCAGATTTATGTGACAAAGGACCTCTAGACATCTCTATCAAACACCTTGCTCCAAGCATGTCCACCCTCATAGCTAGATTGGGTATCTCAGAGCCAGATAAGAGTTAAAGATTCCTGTTGATGAAGATGTTGCCACCTCTCTGAGCTACATCCCACCGCTGTGCCACTCTCATGGGGAATTATTTCTTTCTAGCTCATCAGTTTCCTGTGTTGCAGAGATGCCTGTTGGCTTGTCTGAGAGGGGCATTGCTCTGTCTGTGTTGTGCTATTTTGAAGTGGAAGATGCAGTTAGTTCAGCCTGAACTTTCTCTTTCTTTATTCAGCCTCTCTCAGATTGAATAAAGCCTGCTCCCTCAGCCTTTCCTTGTGCGTGCAGTGATCCACTCTGGGTATGCAGTTGGCCTTTATTGCTGTGAGGGTGCACTGCTGGCTCATGTTCAACTTGTTTTTCACTGGGACTGCTATTCTCTGCACAGCTGCTTCCCAGCCAGTTCCCAGCCTGTTGGAGCTCAATGGCTGGCTCTGTCCCAGGTGCAGAATCTGCATTTTTCCCTGTTGAACTTCACAAAGTTTATGCTACCAGCTTTCACCCCTAGAATCTAGCCAGGTATGAAGTGAGGGCTTTGCAGTCTTGAAAACATCACTGTCTGATCTAAGTTTGTCCTTGTGTTTACATTGATTCCAGGCAAAGCTCCTAGCAAGCTGAATCCTATCTATCAGAAAAGGAGCTTAAAGTCATTATTCTCCTAATGTATAATTTGTAAAGTTGTGTCACTATTTTTTTTCAGAAGGCTGTAAGAAAGGATAGCAACCTGGAGCCAAGAAATTGCTAACTAAGTTATAAGCCAGAAATGTTAGTCATGTAATGTGATGAGGAAAATCCGTAACTCTGCCCAGCCATTAAGAATGACACCACAAAATTTCATAGACAAGTTGAGCATTTTCAGTAGGACAGAGATCTGAGAATTGTCTTCCAGGACCCAGCACTGGCCAAGAAACACCTCACTTAGATGAACAGAGCAGAAAACCCACTTCAGCCTTGAGGATTCCCCGTAGGTGTGCTAAAACACAAGAGGTGGATGTCTATATGCCCCATTCAGTACTTTGCCTATACACACCTTTGTGTGTATGTCCTCCTCCACTCCGTCCTTGCTCAATCTGTTTTGCCTATCAGTTGTGCTTGTCTGGACAAATCCATAAGCCTCTCCTGTGCATGCTGTAATTGAGATGCTGAAATTCCTTCAGAAACTTGGGTTTTGAACTTTTTTATTTGCACTAGGAAGAACGTGTACTTTAAGTAGGCCATTGAATTCCTTTACAACCGAACTCCTTTGACAGAGGTTTATTATATTTCTGTATGTGTTTCAATAGGAAAATTCTTGATTTCAGAGCAAGCAGGCATGTATTTTTTTCAAATAAAGAGTTTTCTGTTTTCTACCTTGTGGAGCTGAATATTATTATAAATTGAGCTCTTAGACCTTTTGCTGTGCTGACACTTCTCTTTCCCCTATATCAATCCATTTTTCTCCTGTCTCAGTTTATTAGGATTATTTTTTCAGTTGGGAATCCCAGTATCTCACAACAAGCCTTTTCACCTTTCTATTTTACTGCCCTTTCCTTTATAACCTCCACCTCCTGTGTTTTTACCAGTCCCTTGCTCACTCAACCTTCTCTCCACTTTTACCAGGCTTCTCTGTTCTCTTCCTTCACATTCAAATGTTTACAGCTTCTGAATGCCTTAATTAAACCCCTTGCTTGAACAGATTACAAGCAGGGTTCAGTGCTTCCTGCTGTTCAGAGAAAATGTACGACAAAGCTGGTGGAACCTGTTCATGAATTAAAACCTTTTCTTACTTTTGCAGACATTATGACCTGGTTCTTGTCTGTCTTGTTTACGTGCTGCAAAACATCTGTATTGCGTTACAATGA
This sequence comes from Melopsittacus undulatus, assembly GCF_012275295.1. Taxonomy (NCBI): domain Eukaryota; kingdom Metazoa; phylum Chordata; class Aves; order Psittaciformes; family Psittaculidae; genus Melopsittacus; species Melopsittacus undulatus. The sequence goes on from NC_047533.1 coordinate 58,759,992, forward strand.
AAAGAAAAATATGGTCAAATGAGCACAGCTTGGGTTTACAGACTTTTTTCCTTCACAGTGTTATGCCATGAGATGCCAAACAGCAGAGTATCAAAGAACAGTTCCTAGAAGTGAAATATTGAAACTTTTAATTGTGTTCTACACATAAATCTAGTCAGTTAGCTTCTCAGATAGTTTATTACTGAAGGACATATATCATTTCAGCCAGCTTCTGGCTTTGGACAAAGATGTTCAGGACTTCAGTAGACTTAGTGCTTTTCTGTCCATCTGCTAAGCAACCTACTCTCTGATCATTGAAAATAAAAGGTGAAATCAGCTGGAAGACAGGAAAACTTCAGCTAAAAAAGAAAAAGGTGTATTTTTTCCTTCACTTGGAAAAATTTCATTTAGAAATTTGGCTGAATCAGTGCTTAATTTTAAGTATTAGTAGCCACTCAAAAAGAGAATTTTTTTGTTCAAATACAACATTCTGTACCAGCTTGTGTATTATGACATGTAGCTTAAAAGATACATGTGTGTGCATGTAAGGAAACACCTGACTTTTCAATCTCATTCCTGAATCAACTATTTTCGTTGCTCTGGGGAACGGTGAACACTTCTGGTGAATATAATACTATCCTGATCTCATATTTTGTAAAATTATGAAACTTTCTACATCAAAATATCTCCTTCAAGAAGAATCAAACATGCATCTCTTTGTATTTGTTCCAGCTCATTTAACTGAGATCAGCTTTCTAACCATGTTTCCCAAGATGACAAATTCAGGAAAAAATAATGATTCACCCTGTCAACAACTTTCATAGACTTTTGGTCATAGAACCCCTCAATTCAGACAAAGCTGAGATCATCCATGTCTTAGCTATAAAGAAATTAAAGGGTGTCTGAAAAAGCTGTCTGTTATATTCAAACATTAATTTAAAGCTTAACTAAGAACAATTGCAATGCTGTACACATTGCTGGCTCAGCTCCTAATTAGTAATATTTAAATATTGTTATTTAAAATAATTAAATTATACTTACTTACCAGGAAGTACAACAGCTTTCCTCTTAAATCTAAATTAAACCAACATTTTATACTCTCATTTGAAAGTGCTCCCGATAAGTCTTTACTTACTGTCACATACTTGATTGGCATAGCAGACATTCTCCAAGAGCCATCTCTTGAATGTCTGTGCTATACTACATTATCTATACATTTTCCTTAAAATTTCCCATTGCTTCACTGCTTTAGACTCAAGCAGCCCAGAAACAGAACAACCTCACTGCTATTGACAGTCTGCTCAGACTTGACAGGGAACTTGAAGTAATACCTTGCTTATACAACAAAGAAGAAAGCTATGGCTTTCATTTTTGGCTATTGACAAAAACTTATTTTACATTTGCCATCAAAATCAACTTTACTAATTGTTGTCCAGCTTATAGAAAGATATTTTGTTAAAGGGAAAGACAGTTCTTTATATTCAGCTTCGTGCCGATGTCAGGTCACTCAGTAAGGGCCCAAGTGAGCCAAGATGTACACATATATCCACTTTTAAGCACTGTGAAGGTTTCACTCACAACTTCATAAAAGTAAGACATACAGATAGATCAATTCAGGGCTGAGGACTAGCTTACAATGAACTTTTGAAGGACTTGTATCACTGGTCTGATGTATCTAAACAAGAAGTAGGAACTGCTGCTGACAGAGGGCCCTGTGCAGCAACATGCCTCCCTTGACATGAGTTTCTGTCCTCCCACTCAAGAACCACTTAAAAGCCAATAGGATGATTTCCAATGCCAGAACAGCGAAAGCATGGACGCAAGCCTATCAACATAGGTGGACAGCTAAAATCACTTTTGGTCTCAAGAGTTTCAAGTTTATCAGAAACAAATTGTAGGAGTGACGACAAGTTGTGCAAGACTCAGACGCCATGCTTGAAGAGTAACATGTCAACCTATCAGAATGACCATAGGAGGTGCAGGTAATGGGGCACAGAGGCTTTGACAGATGCAAATATCTGCCAACATTGGATATTTTCTGCAGGGAGCTATTTTCTATAAAGTCCCCTGTAGATTTTGTATGTCCTATAAAACCCAAGAATTGTCACACAAACATTTCATTTGACATTAAAATAACTTCATACAGTCTCACTACTCAAATAAATGTCTGATCTTTTGCTGGATCCTGCTAACCTCCTTACTACAGGAATAACTTGCAGTAGTAAATTAGCAAGTTAATTTTCATGTCTTAAGAATCATTTCCACTGATTTACCATCAGTTTGTGATGTTTTAATTCTAATGATGCACTTTTATTCTAGCATGGCTAGGAATTACCATGCATCATCTCAGCCAAAGCAAAAATGTTCACATGCACACACAGCTCCCACAAGAGGCAACGTAATCCCTTTTAATTGCCAAGAAACCTAAGTTTAGCACAACATACATATAGGTTTACCATACATTTGCACACATAGTTGTACAACTAAGCTGATGTATAGTAACTGCTTAAATAGCTGTAACTGGATCAGATATCTGAAAAAATTACTTCCTGGCACCACTGAGGATCACTCTGGGATGTTATCAGTTATCCCTGATAAGATGCTCACTATTTTTACCCTCCTTTTAGGAGCAGCCTGCTGCGTTTCTTACAGTATCCAAGTCCAGTGAGACCAAATAATTGTTTGGGTTATAGACATGGTGACTGAAAAGTTATTTTTTACTGATTTTGTGGAGATGGTGTGTGGTGCTCCTGTGAGCTTCTGTGAAATCTGCAGGTTTTAAAGAAATACACCCTTAGTTTTTGTGTTCTTTTTTTCCTTTCAGCCAGCTTCAGAAAGTCCTTCAGCAGAAGCATGAACACGCTCCAAATAGCACAGCTTCTCTAAGCAATGGTCCTGCTAAAATATGCATAGATAAGCAAAATAATTCAGGAGGATACCTCATTCATTTAGCATAAGAAGAACTGTACACATCAAGATCTGGTGTGGCACAAACATGTCCTCAATTTCCCCTCTCAGGTAAGGAAGCTATCCAAACCTTAAGTAGTAAAAGTAGTCATCTAGCCATATTATGCTGCTTATCATCATCAACTGCTAGCATTTTGGCTAACTTCCCTTGTCAGATAGAGGCTTAGAATTTTGTCTGGGATATGCTGCACTTATGAGCCCTGATTTACTGAAAAAAATAAAACAGTGGTTCTTGTTGTATGGCAGGATCACAGATCCTTTCCTGGTAGTGGTCTACCCAGTGGTGTTTAAAAAATAAATGACAGGAAGTAGCCTTTTCCACTTACAATGAGTTAATAACAATGCAGTTTGCAGTGAGAATGACTGGATGAAATTCCCTGGAAAACTGAAGCTTGTGCATGTTGCATTAGAGTTCTGAGGGGCTAATAGGCCTTTGTAACCTTGACAAACCTCACCTCAGATCCCCACCCACTCTCTCTACAAGGAATCTCTGAAGAACAGAAATGATCAAACACCATTTGAACAATGATAATTTCACCTGTGCAGTGTTCATGACACCATTTCTCAGAGTTCAAAGTCTATTCAGATGCTCGTTTTCCAGCTGTTTTCCACTGTCTGTTCACAAACAGGTGGAGATGCTCTTGGATCTGCCCTGATTAGTGTAAAATGGTCACACCCAGAAACACCGGAAATATTTTGCTTCATTGCAGAAAGAACTCTGCCAGGCTTATGTATAACAATAAATGGGTAATGGTTCAACCTCTTGTTTAGGGTCCTTTCCAACACAAACCATTCTGTGATTCTGTAATTTTATAATATAAAATGATTCTCAGTGTGGTTTAAACACGTCCATGGGGCAGGGACGTGTCCCAGTAGATCATGTCGCTCAAGATTCTGCCCAGCCTGACCTTGAGCACTGTCAGGGATGGGGCATTCATGGCTTCTCTGGGTAACCTGTGCCAGTTCCTCACCACCCTTACACTGAAGAATTTCTTCCTAATATCTAATCTAAATCTACACACTTTGAGTTTGAACCCAGTACCCTTTGTCATTTCACTATATCCTTCCTTCTCCAATGGCTTCAGTGACAGTATCTGGAATTAGTTTATTTCTATGAGCTCTGTTAGCTATTCTAGTTGGGTATTTTTTCAGTAGGAAACTAAGTCTAGCAAAATGCTTGAGATATTTAAATACTTTTGCATCCCACACCACCTATATTTACACAGACACTGGCTACAGAACATGCCTCTTTCTGGGCCTCCAGATTGTCCTGGCACATTAGCATTAGCAAGCTTTGAGCCATTAGCTCCATGCTCTTTGAAACGGTATTTTTAATAGCTAAACCAGGAGGTTTGTGGGGCAGTCACAAGACATTATTGTCACTAGAGTATATGAATTGTGGAAAAAAACACTGATCTGTGGAGCTGGGATGCACAATAAACACATAGTGGATCATCTACTGGTATCACAATTTGAAAAGACCCTGTTCTAGGAAGGCAAGTCACTTCCTTTTTCTCCCAGAGCATTCCAGCTTTGCAAATGTTAGTTCCTAAACTAACCGGTGTGTATTACTTACAAATTCACTTCATAGGCCTTTCACTTTGTCTGATTAATCATTGATTTTATGAGATACTTGCACCTCATAAGTATTACGGTTTACTTACCTACATTATCAGTGTGCCTGAAAAGGAGATTTATTTATGTCTTCACTGTGAACAGAGGGGGGAAGTTTGAAATTGCATCTTTGTTTTTGTATGTCACATTTAATGATAACAATCAACTGTGAGCCATCTCTATAATTCCTTTCTGACACCATGGCACAGCACCATTCAAAATGCTGATAAATCTGTTATGATATAATCATACTGATTGGGTAATTAATGAGTACTGGGTGGAGACTTGAGTTGAAGCATAAACAACAAAGCAATTTGAGGTGACAAAAATATCAGGTGAGCGAACCCTGGTTGATAATCTTACCTGCTTTTAATATCTTAATGTATGTGCTCAGGGAATAATGCAAATAAGAACCTTAAAGGATTGGGTTTTTTTTTAAATACTTATTCATGTCATTACCAGTCATTATGCTCAGGATATTTTAAAGGTTAAGCATAAACAATGATTTGCATGAGCTTAAAAAAAGAAAAGAAAAAGGCCCATTAACAATCAGAGGAGCAAACTTGCTAAGACAGAAAAAAAGCCATCAGATTGACATGGTTGAAGAGTGGCTTATGGGTTAGATAGGAAGATCACTTTGCATCTGGTTGCAAGGAAAACTGAGCAGATCTCGTCATTTTCTGCTGTGCCTCAGTTCCCTGCCTGTGAAGCAGAAGTGACTTTTTGCAGTATCAGAGGGTCTCCAAGGCTCAAACAGTATCACTAGCTAAAAACTGCTCAGATACCCTTGGACAGCAGGAAAATCAAGCAGCTGGATGGACTCACCTCTGAGGAGCAATCAGAAAGCTTGGGCTTGTCACATTCCCTGCCACTGCTCCTAGGACTTTCTGCCTATTGCTACCTAGGACCTTCTGGTATATGTTTTTCTGGCTGGAGACCAGTAACAAGTGGTATCCCTCAGGGATCGGCTCTAGGACCAGTCTTTTTCAACATCTTTTTCATTGACATGGACAGTGGGATTGAGTGCACCCTCAGCAAGTTTGCTGATGACACCAAGCTGTGTGGTTCAATTGATACGCTGGAGGGAAGGAATGTCATTCAGACGGACCTTGACACTCTTGTGAAGTGGGCTGATGCCAACCTTATGAAGTTTAACCATGACAAGGGCAAGGTTCTACACCTGGGTCAGAGCAATCCGAGGCACAGCTACAGGTTGGGCAGAGAATTGATTCAGAGCAGCCCTGCAGAGAAGGACTTGGAGTGTTGGTGGATGAGAAAATGAACATGAGCCAGTAGTGTGGGCTCACAGCTGCATCACAAGGACTGTTACCAGCAGGTCAAAGGAGGTGATCCTGCCCCTCTACTCTGCTCTCGGAGACTTCACTTGGAGTATTGTGTGCAGTTCTGGTGTCCTCAACATAAAAAGGACATGGAACTGTTGGAACAAGTCCAGAGGAGGGCCACAAGGATGAGCAGGGAACTGGAGCACCTCCTATATGAAGACAGGCTGAGAAAGTTGGAGATGTTCAGCCTGGAGAAGAGAAAGCTGCTTCGAGACTTCATAGCAGCCTTCCAGTATCTGAAGAAGGGCTATAGGGATGCTGGGGATGGGCTATTTATTAGGGACTATAGTGATAGGACAAGGGGTAACAAGTTAAAACTTAAACAGGGGAAGTTTCAGTTGGATATAAGGAGGAAGTTCTTTACTGTGAGAGTGGTGAGGCACTGGAACGGGTTGACCAGGGAAGTTGTGAATGCTCCATCCCTCATGGTGTTCAAGGCCAGGTTGGACACAGCCTTGGGTGCCATGGTTTAGTGTAAGGTGTCCCTGCTCATGGCAGGGGGGTTGGAACTGGATGATCTTAAGGTCCTTTCCAACCCTAACTGTTCTATGATTCTGTGTTTCCACCATACACCAGAGTCACAACACCAGAGCCCCTCCAGGCCTACTCTATGCAGACTGCCACTTCCACATGGAAGAGACATAAGCACATTTACATCTCTTGAAAATGTAACTCCATTGGAATTTGTGTCCATCCTATCTCCAGACACAAAAATAATAAGTATTCTGGCAAGTCTGAAGGGAGAGAAATTCAGAATTTAGACATGGAAATGTTTTTCTGGACCAACGGGTAAGTAGTCAATACAAATAATAGAAGTTGTCCTGGTTTGAGCAGTAGCAGTCGTTTTTCTCCTTCTTGGTAGCTGGTGCAGTGCTGTGTTTTGACTTTCGGGCTGGGAACGGTTGCTGATAGCATGTATGTTGTGAGTTACTGCTCAAATGTTTGGTTTGTCCAAGGCCTTTTCTGAGCTCATGCTCTGCCAGGGAGGAGGGAGGCCGGGAGGAAGGAGAGACAGGACACCTGACCCAGGCTAGCCAAAGAGGTATTCCATACCATAGCACGTCATACCCAGGATGTAACTGGAAGAAAACCCAGAAGGGCTAGGACTATGGGGGTTGGAGGAGGTATCAGTCGGTGCTCGGTTGGGCAGGATGGGGTGAGTTATGGGTTGGTGGCTGGTGAGATGTTGTATTCTCTTCGCTTGTTATTGGCTTTATCATTATTCTTTGTAGTAGTAGTAGCAGGAGTGATTTGTGTTGTGCCTTAGCTATTAAACTGTGCTTATCTCAACCCGTGGGGGCTACATTCTTTGGATTCTGCTCCCCAACTCTCCATGAGCTGGGGGAGCGAGGGGGGGGAGTGAGTGAATGAGCTGTGCGGACTTGGTTTAAACCACAACAGAAGTCCTCCAAGCCAAGAACTGTGGCTCCATTGTCTATGTTGCTGGGAAGAACATGCAGAATTAACATCCTGCATAAAAAAAAATGTGTAAGGGATGTTAAATGTGATACTTTGACCTATTTTCTAACTAATGGGAAAAGAACCTGGAGACTGGATTATTGTAGGTGGTTTTTACATCCTTCTCTTCTGTTGACTCTGGTGGACTTTAGGCTATGTGGACCTTGACTCCAGTCTAGTCCTTCAATTTTAATGTTTCAAGGTGTTTCCTAAGCACTAATCTAGTAAGAGGAAGCTGAGTGCAAGGACAAGTGAAACAGGGGAATGTTTGTTAATGATACTTAATATTCTTTTCCCAAATAATGATGCAAGTCTTAAAGTTCTCTAACTCATTTCTTATGAGTTAGTCGTACAAATTATGTCAAGAAATGTGTGAGTGAAATTACTTGAGTTATTAAGCACTTGACACACTGAAAACAGCTTGCATTACAAGAAAAAAAAAACAGCATTAACAGCATCTGTCTCAGGCTTTCCCTGAGGGGTAGTTTGGACAAATAAGAGCAGTAGCTCAGCAACTCTAGGCATAAAACAGATGAGTGAGACACAAACAAGCAAACTGGAAAACAAAGCCCCAAAGTAACTTAAGAAGAAAAACAAACAAAAAACCAAACAAACAAACAAAAAAAACTGTATCCTGAAAAAAAAAAATATTAAATTTCCCAGTGTCAGTGCTTTGAAGTTCATAGTATCTGAGTTGTTCAAAGGGAAGGGGATGGTGGCATGAGGGTCACTGAGCTCTTTCCTCAAAAGCAACGATGTTTAGCACAAATTTAGAGGCTTACCTGTACACTAGGAGTCAAAAGAGCCCTATAGATCATACATTTTGCTCTGTGGCACTTTTCTTTGCCAACCAAACCTGCTCTGACTTGGTTTCCACAGTCTGTATTTCCGTTTTGGATTGATGAAATTCAATGTATTCAGCTCTGACCTGAGAAATGACTGTTCACTGGTGTAGGAGTGCTTCCACTGATCCTCTCTTTTAAATCTGGGACAACAGATATCCCTCACTCTGAAATCCCAGGTAGCATTATAAAAGTCAGTCAGGGGAGCAGAGTATTCAGATCTCAACTATCAATGTGCATTACTCTTAAAACAGTTCGAAAGGAGTCAGTGAAGTATTTGTATGATCTGATCTCATGGATCAGAACAAGGTCCTTATCTGTTACGTACTAAGTCCATGTGGGATACCAACACTAGGATTCCAACTTATACTTACCCCACAGCTCCTTTGCGGAGGACTGTGGAAAGACAAGAGACTAATCAAGCCATGAGAATCAAGCTAAGGCGTAATTTCCAATTCAAGCTCATGCATGAGTATGGATACTTAATTTGATCCAGAGGTAATAAATAGTATTCTTTCTGAGAAAAAAACACAAGAACTTTGGGGTTCAGGCATTCATGAGAACATGCTGATATCTTGAACAAAACTGCTGTGCCATGTTTTGACTGCATTACAAAGATGTGAGCTTGTTCCCTATTAAAGGGGATAACAATTATTTAATAGTGCAGATATTGTCCTTGTAACAGACTTGTTTTAGCAGGGTGTTTTCAATAGGGAAACCTCTAATTCCTCATGTAAGAAGCAGCTGCTTTGCCCCAATTCACTGATGTCATGTTAACTCAAAATGATAATAATGATCATGGTAATGACAATGATAATGACAATAATGATGTTGGTGATGATAATAAATAGTAGTACTCTTCATGTTTAGAGCAGCCCATGAACTGTGTGAGAGGTTGTACAACCTGTCACTCCTCACAGGTTGGACTTACTTGGGAGAGAGCATCCTGCAGCTCAGAAAAGGTGAACAGCACGTAAGAACAAACATGACCTTTATAAAAATATGTCTTCACAAGTTTCCTGAAACCTTTCCTGCCATTAGAAGATGCTCTTGTAACATTTGATGAGACTGAGGTCAAAACAGAATGCTGGGAAGAGTTTCCCACAGGATTGAAACTTGCTTTTCCAAAGCCAGCACTGCTCTGTGCTTTGGTTACTCTCCCCCTCTTCCCAGGTGTTCATCCTAGCCAGCAGAGATTCATGTCATGGTTACTCCTGGTCCATGTTTTCATCATAGTCTGAGTTTTTCACCATCAGAGACATTATTTTTCTTCCATTACTCCAGACACTGCAGACAGGGTTTTTTTTTTTGCTGAAGCATGTCTCTTTCTATCTCTTATACCTCTCTGAGCATACTGAACCTCTTACAAACCCCTCCTGGCTCACAGTTGATCTGACCATGTATTCCAAGACCACCACACTGATTTTACCTTTTCAGATATATTCCCCAGTGTTCCCAGCTTATAAGGGCCAATGTTAAGATGCTGGGTTGTGCAGTAACTGGTTTATTCTGCTTTTGCTCCATTAGACCCACAAAAAAAATCAATGTTTTACTCAAAATTGTGGAAAGCAGACAAGAGAGAAAATTGATTTAACAAGAACTCTGTGCTGAGGAAAATTATATCATAATCTCTCAGATAGTCATAAGTCTTGACCCCAGGAGAACAAATTGAATTGCGATTGGGCAGTTTGTCAAATTGTCAAAAGAAAACCTTCAGTAATACACTCATAGAGAAATCATGCCCTCTTTGTGCACCGAAAAACAGAGACTTTGGTTTGCAATTGAGGGTAATTTCCATCCCTGCGCATTGAGAAGTTTCAGGCATTTAACATATCTTCTAATTATTTCATCTGGTTTGACTATGTTGGTATGTTCCTTGTTTGTGGGCTCCATCTGGGGCACTTTACCTCAAGGTCAGAGTCACAGCCTCTAATGTCAGCTTTGATAAGCAGCTGTTACTGCCGTTTATTCTGTATGTAAGGCAAGTCTGCTATAGTGTCATTGATATAGAAAACAAAAGGCAAGGCAGCTTTGAACAGCCAGAAAATATGACTTGTAAATTTCCTGGATGCCTGTCTTGAAAGGTTGCTGAAACTCGAGTTGAAAGCATGAAATCCAGTGGAAGACCCTACTTTTACTAGCAATTCAGTCTCCTGATTTTTTCTGTGTTGGGATTGGGTTCTGTCCCTGGATGGCAATAGGATTTCAGTTTTAATTCTCCCCACCCAGGAAAATGTCACTCAACTTGCACATGGACAAGTGCCTAGGCTGTATATGGCAGTAGATCAGTGTGGGTGTATGAGACTGAAAGAAAACAACTGAACCCAAGAAAAAATAAGAGTATACAGGAAAATCTTATATCTCCTCTCCACATGATATATCTGTTACGCAGGCACTCACTGAGGCAGTGGCATGGTACCAGAATCCTCCCAGGGATGTCAATTTGCCCTTCTGGATGCAGAACACAAGGTTGTTTACCTTTGTTGAAGACCAGGAAGAAATTCCTGCAGTAGGAACACATCTAGCAGTCGTAGAATTTCTTGGATTTTCCTCAGAAGCAGCTGGTTTAGGCCTCCAGAAGAGCCCTACCATGATCCTAGGTCTGAGCTGTGCTGCCAGTTCCTGACAGCACATTTTTACACACAGAAAATGAGCTTGTACTGCTCTTCTGAAGGTGTGCACAACACATTCTTGAAACAGTCCAAACTTTACCGATCTAGCCAAAGTTTGCCAGGCCAGCTTTTGCCTGACCTTCTTTCCCCTGAGCAAACATGAGCAAGGTACCCTGGTTTCCTCATTACAGATAGCAGAGTGGGTTGAACTGCAACCCTCAGGCTGACAAGGGGAAAAGATCAGCATTTTCATGAGGCAGAACCCAAAAAGAAACACTTTGATCACCCCTGTGGCATCAGTGTGTATTGTGAGCACCACAACTGCTGTTCTGACTGTATGTCACAGCCATAGATACAACTGTATTATTGTCCATAGAATTATACAGTCCGTTTTTCAGTCTGCCTGCAGCATTTGATTCCCTGACCTGATGTGGTAATGAGTTCCATAGGCTGACTTCACACCACATGAAGAAGTACCTCCTCTAATTTGTTTTAAATGCTCTGCCCATTAACTTCATCCACAGAGCCCTTTATTCTTTCATAATAGGAGACAGCAACTTTAACTATGCCCTTCACAGTTTAAATACCTTAGTTAAATCCTCTCTATTTCATCTGCTGTCACTGCTAATACTATTTTAGCCAAACAGCTTTCAGGAAGTGAAAATCAAGAGCTAGAGTGAGGAGCAATTCAACTAATTGTTACTTGCCACACAACTGTTACTCTAACACACAACATATAAATACTGCTAGGAACATTTGTCTTCTCCCCCATGGGGCTTTTGGATGAAATCAAGGACAACACTGTCACAGGAGAGGGTGTCCTGAGGCAAAAGCATGGCCTCTCAGATTTCTCACCATTGCCTGCTCCATGCACATTCACCCTACCCTTCAGAGAACTGCCACAGGTTGGTTTCGAAGGAAGACTGTGCCCCCAGGCTGCAGGGGGCCCTGAACCTTCCCTACACTGTTGTGGCAGCTCATAGTTCAGAGCTGCTCATGGCAGGAGGGGAAGGTGATCCACACATATTCTGGACACAGCCCACACTGATCAATGAGAGAATTTGCTACCACACACTGATTCTGCTGGAAGATCCCACTGCACCTGGAAGATACACCCGTAGCTGGAGGGCATCTTTGTTCTGCAGAAATAGCACAAAGCATCCCTAATGCTGCTCAGAACTCAATACATGTCATTTATAAATCATGTTCCCTTTGTTCAGTCAGTACCATCCATTCCCCTCTCCTCACCAGCGGTCTCACTAGTCTTACTAATCCTTTCATGTCAGTCATTGCCAAGTCTGTTTCTTATGCACACATATGTGTCCAGGCAGTAATTAAGAGCTGTATAGATTAGGGCAGCATCTGAAGTGTGAAAACTTCACTGTGAAAAGAAGTATCCAGGAAAACTTTAGAGCAATATGAAGACAGGAAGCGCCTGTCATCTTCATCATCCCCCAAAACACAACTAAATCTGCATTTATGTCTTATCACAGGCAAAACTGAGCTTTTTCAGCAGCATCAATCAAATTAGTTGCAGGTGGGAGACATTTAAAAGAAAATTACTCCTTAAAAATGACAATATCAGTATATATGTTTGAAAATCCTCCTGTGGAGAATCCTGGCTCTTGCATTTTGCCACATCAATTAAAGGTCAAGAATAAAATCACTTGAGCAATAATGATTAAGGAACAGGTCATTTCTTAGGGATTAATGCTGCCTGCAAAGAATTGATGGCCTTTAGATATACCTCAGTCTATTAACCTTCTCTGGCTCTCAGTCCTTGGAAATGCCCTGCGTAGAGGTTGCTATCGACATTTTAAGTGGGAAAGATGGACAGGGAAGAAGCTGAGCTTGCTACATAAGGATAAAAAATGGCATTTTTATTTTGGAGCACAGGGGGCATTTCTGATATGCAAGGGCCCTGCATTCAGACCTGTTGCATCAACAGCAGGCTGCTCAGATCTGAATTGAAAGCACCTTTGCAAAGCCCTGCAGCTCAGCTCCATTCAGCTCAGCTTAACATGCACGCAAGACTGACATGTCAGATACTCCAAAAACCTTGGCTGAGCTTGGTTAGCGTGCTTCTATTCTGCAAGTGTAAGCAATAAAACATGATTTATAGAGTGACAAGCGCTATATCCAACATGGCCTGAATGAGAGGAGCCAGGCGCTAGCTGGCAACAAAGGGGGCAAACCCACTCTGAGCTAAGTGAATTGCTTGACTTTTAAATGACAGGAATCTGCCCAGAACAGAAGCAAACCTCACCCCTCTCCATCACATCCCTAAAGGACACACGCAGCAGAAAAGAAGTGCTGAAGGGAAGAAAGACCGGAAGGGCAGTATTGTCAGCTCTTCTAATATCACCAGAGGTTTTTCATCCCTCTCCCTTCCCCTTATTTTAAAGCCTCTATCACAAGAGCCTTGTGATTGAGAACTTCAGTTTTCATATATGATGAGCCAATTTAAAGGTGCACTATTACGCATAGGCAAATGTACTCCTCTGAGGGATTTGTGTCTTGATTTTGAATCTGTCTTGTGAGTTTACTTGTTGGTTTCTAAGGTTCAATTCATATATGAAAGCCACCAACTATGGAAGCCTGTACAGTCCAGCATTGATGGATAGTCCATGTGCATCTCCAAGACCTGCAGATTCAGTATTTTATGATCACAGATATATAAATATATAGATGTATTTAAAAAGAAACCACTGATTGATGAAGGATTCTGAAAGAAATAAAAAAACCAACAAACAAATCAAACAAAACAAAACAAGAAATGCTAATAGTAAAATACCTTCTGCCCTTTAATAATCCTTGCAGGACTGAGGTGAATACTTCACTGTTTACCTGACAAACTCTGCTCAGCTCTACCTGGAGACTGCAAATTCGTGTAAGTATCTACCAAGGTGCTGAGCTCCCTTGAGGTCACCAGTGCAGCTGTCAACCCCATCTTTATTGTGGGGCAAACTGAGATAGGTCACTCACACAATTATTCATGAAGTGCTTTGATGAGTGGCCTGCAAACTCAGGGATCTGAGAACATTTCTGTCAGCTTACTCCTAGTTAAAAGCAACAAGGATCCAATCTGGGAGCAGAAGTTTTAGCGCTGACAGACAGATCAGTCATGTGTGGGCTGACCATGTAATATTTATTTTCTGGGACAGCCTTATTTGCCTTCCACAGTGGGTCTGATGGTCTCAGCCTTGGCCAGTGGTAGGTAGGTCTTGGAGCAAGCAGGAATTGGTTCTATTGGACGTAGGAGAAGTTTCCAGCAACTTCTAACAGAAGCCACCCTTGTAACCCTCCCCACTACCAAAACGTTGACACACAAACCCAATACAACTTCTTACAGGGCCCAGCGGAATGAAGACCCAGACTTTAGCATCAGCCTAAAAAAGGCAAATTATGTATTTCCCCTCCTCAAGGGGGAAAACAGAGAATACCAAGCATGTGATGCAGCTTACAGCAAATATGCCAGATTAAGTATCACAACGCATATGCACATTCTGACTTTCCAGGTGCCCACTGTATCTGTGGTATATATGATAACTCCTTGTACTGCCTCCAAAATAGCCTCACAAAGAGCAAAACTTGAAACACCTTATGTCCATTCGAAGAGCTGGTTTGCTTTGGTCAGTTTGAAAATCTCAGAATTCACACAAATATAACTGCTTCAGAAATGCCTTATCAGCTGCAAATGCAGTTTAAAGGACCTATGAGATTGCTGAGGCCATTTCACATCAAAGAAAGCAACTATCCATCTGTTTCTCCTCTGTGGCTTTCAGCTCACATCTGAATCTCAATCAGCAGGTCTTTCAAATCATGCTCATCATCACTCTAGTAGGAGATCCAGGCAGTCTGTTTTCAGGATGATATTTATGCCACATGCACAGATCCAGACAGGCATGCCATACAATGAATGGGATAGCACCATCTTGACTCTTGCTTTGTCTTGGTACTCACTTTGGTCTTGCAGCCTGGTTTGATATGAGACTTGATGGCATTACAGTTGAGTGCTGTTTATGACTGGGCACAGTAACAGAACCAGTAACAAATGCATCACTGGGAAAAAATATCTCCAGCTAATGAAAATGGCAGATATCCAGACCTGTCCTTTCAGCAATCTCAGCAGTTAACGTTGTGAGCAACAAGGTATTAGGTACAATAGTTCTGTCCAGATATACATGTTGGAAATAAATATTTGCTTTTTTTCCTGCTTATGTTTGCTCACTTCTCTCAAGTGAGGCTCACAGGTAAGAGAAAGAATTCCAGTGGCTACAGGAAACATGGGTTTGCTTTTTCTTCATAGAAAGGAAAAGTCTATAGACTAAGGAGGACACACTGGACTGACACAGTTCTGTAATCTGTCTATCAGGGTATATCAGTCTATCAGGAATCTAGTTGCTGACATCCAAGACCAGTGTGTGGCAGGAACAGAAGTGTGGTGAGGGAGGAAAGTCAGGATTCACTTCAAGACATCATACTTCACCACGGAATGCCACTGCTAGCCCACCAGAGAAAATGGACTTGGTTCCTTTGTCTGTGCACCTTTTTGTCCTTATTGTGGACACCGGTGAGTTCAAAACAGACTTTTGATTACAAGAGGTGCAGTTCTTCCCTTCGTACTATGTACACTATAGTAAATTCCTAGGTAGCATTCCAGTTTCTGTGGCCTGCCTTTTCAGCCTATTTGGCCACTTCTCTTAAAAGAAGCTGTTAAGGAACATTTTGGGATCCAGCTGCCATTTCCTGCACAAAAGACCAATGTGAAACTAACTCCTTAATAAAAGGCAGATATTACATAGAGGCATGGGACAAAGCTTTATCAGTGGAGAACCTAATGCCGCTTAAGTCTTTAATGATATAAGATGACACTTCCTGACATCTTCATTTCTCTGAACTTGCTGAATTAGCTGTGTAACTTAATGATGTAAGTAAGCCATTAGATGACAGCTGCAGGAGTGACAGTTCAGTGTCTTTCACATTAAGGTCAATATAATCTTTCATATCCAGAGGTGAGGAAGCAAATGGCCTTTATAAGTAACATGGAGCCACTCTGTGAAGGCAGAAGGAAAAAGGAAAAAGTTCTTTCTACAGTATGGCCTAGTAACAGTGACACACCTCTACACAATAGAGGCTAAGTTACCAACTGTACCTTTTAATTCATTCAGCTTATATGCTACACTTGACATAGCTGTAATGGCTTATCAATTCTCTGATGACAGTGACTTACTGCATATAGTTTTGACCACCTTCATTGTCTTGTGCATTGACTTGAAATAGAAGAAACGTTATCCCAAAGTAGTGTGATTTCCATGTGGAGAAACATACATGTGGGCCCAAGAAGAAACAGCTATAGGGAAAGTACCCTGCCAGTCCAGTCGGGGGGAAGTCCTGCCTGTCCCCCAGCCAATTCAGTTTGCTTAACACAGAGTTAGCCTGAGCAAGGTCAGCTGATAGGAGAGCAAAGTATTTGTCTCTGAGTAGTATCGGTACACTGCTCTGCATCTTACCGTCGCGAGCTGTGGCAAATCATCAGTTGTCTTAGGGAAGAGGTAAAAGGGAGACCAAACTATAGACAGGAAAAAAAGAAGCTAAATGCAGACAGAAACTTTTTCCCAGGCTGTGAAGAAATAAGCAGGAGCCCTAAAGCATAGTACACATGCAAAATAAACATTGTGTTTACAGAGACAACCCTCAGTGATTAAGACTATTTTCCCTGTCAGCTCTTTCCCCTAAATATTGACCAACAGATGATATCACTGCTGTTCTGCCTTGAAACAAATGGGAAACAGACAAGCTGTTGCACAAAGTCCCCAAACACAAAGTTGTATCCTTCCCTTCCCTTCTGTGAATCCAGCCCAATATGTCAATTTGCTTTTCTTAATTGGTTTTTGTTTATTTCCTCAAATGGATCTCCTTGTGAAACCTGTTGACACTTTGTTTTAGTTTTTTTGGAGATTGTCTGTTTTCTCTGTTTTAATCCATTTGCACCCCTCTTCCTTCTGCAGCCTGCTTCAGGGATAGCAACATAAGCTAAAATGGCTCTGAGCATTGGAAGGTGTCAGTTCAGTGTGGGGCTTCTCTTCTGACCCCCCTGTGACATATCACAGCCAACATGTGGCGATGTGATGGCATCTGCTGCAGTGGGTCTTGGCACCTTTCGGCACCCCTGCCTCTCCACAAGGCTATGACTTCTGTGGCAGGAGCTGTCACTGCTTCAAAGAATACTGAAACCACCTTGGATTTGTTGAAAAGCTTTCCCTCACTCACTTGAAGGATGAGGGGAGATTTCACATATCTATACTATGAATCCTCAGTGTCAAGAAGGAAATGTGGTGTTAAGAGCAGAATACATCAAATATACAAACTACTCATTTGACCAAGCCAGTGCACTGTGTGACATATCCTGGAGGAAAGGCTGACAGCACCATTCCCTCAGGTCCAGGAGGTTGGACTGGGCAAGATAAAAAATGGACTGTCAAGACCAGAGATGATTGTGTTAGAGAGGATCAACTGGGATACGAAGTGGTAGGACTTTTACACAGGCTCCACAGCAAATAGGATGGACCATAACTTCATCATAGAGAGATGTGGTAATTCAGACTTGATATGAGCACCTGCACCAAGCCCAAGAAGAGATGAGGTCAGTTGTCCCATCAGTTTCAAAAGCTAATAACAGCTTCTTAATGGCACAGCCCTGCAATGCCATATGGAACATGACCAGTGGCATCTTCACACCTTTTCTTCCTACCTGGGAGATTCAAGAGCAGTGACAGGAGAGAAACACTCAAATGGTTACTGTACCAGTGTTAGTTTTGCCTAGACTGCTGAAGAGCTTTGAATCATGTTTGGTTTTACTCCCTGCTGACAAACTCTGTTCCTTCTCTGCTTTGCAGGAACAGGGGGAGGAAGCTGGCATCCCTGCCTAACCCTACTTTGAGGGATCAGGCAGTGCCAGCACAAAGAGGGCACCGATACCACACTTAAAAGAAGACAGTAACTGCATTGCAGACATTTTTTCTGGCAATACCTGGAGTGTGACTAAACAAAACCCAGAGGTTTAATTTTGCAGGAGTTGATGGCTGTTGATCACAAGCTGTACTTCTTGTCACTAGTGGATGCAAAGGGAATCTTCCAAAACGTACTATCTAGGTACCCATTACATGCATGACTTGCTCCTCTGAAGTGTGCCTGTTTGTCTGAAAGCAGTATAATTCCAAAAGCCTCTTCTTAGTTTTAATCCTGATGAATTAATTAGCAGACAATATTTTAAGCAGTCCCTCCAGAATGAGTGATATTTACATGAGAAAGAGCAAATACTTCTTCATTAGTTATACATGGGTTTCATATCACTGAAGTTTCATTTTTTTTAATCTCTAACAAAGCTTTAGGTTAAAATATAAAGCCATTATTGGATGCTAGTACTAATTAGCAACACACATCTTTAATGGCCTGATCCTAGAAACTCTGAGGTCCACAGGTAATGAGATTATAATGAGACTGTCTTCATAAATGAAATTATTAAGGGGGGGTGGTTTTGCAGAATTGCATTTTAGAGAAGCTGAGGGCAACTTTTCATAAGAAAAAGGGCCAGATTGTTTAACAGCAGCAATTCCCAATACAAAACCTTGGAGATACTCTGTTATTAAAAACAAACAAAGCTGAAAATCTGGTTATGAATCAATTATAAAGACATGCAGTCCAGTAAGTTTTACTTTGGAAAATGAGAAGGTTTACAAGAGAACAATTCTGAAGCACACAGCTTTAGTCTTGCCAATTACCACAATTTTATTTCTACTCTTACAGTCTTGTAGCCCAGTTGCAATCTGGGGCATTTATCCTGTCCTCAGCTGAACATGTTTCCCAGAGAATTGTGGCTGCCCCATTCCTGGCAGTGTCCAAGGGCAGGCTGGATAGGGATCGGAGCAAGCTGGTCTAGTGGAAGGTGCCCCTGCCTGCGGCAGCGGGTTTGGAACTAAATGATCTTTAAGGTCCCTTCCAACCCAAACAGTTCTGTAGTTCCATGACTGTCTCACACCAGAAAGATGAACTGCCTGCACAAAATGTCTATCTGTCCCACTGAATGCAGTGACAGTCTTGAGAGACAGAACAATCTAGAATGCAACTTGTCCTGTGTTATGACCAGTATATTGAATAGAGGGATGAATCACATTCTGGAAGAACCAGTATCTTCTACCCCAGTGAGGAAGAGAGTATAGGCAGCATGATTAGAGTAGCTACTTCACTTCTAACCACCTGAACCTGGAGAGCAATCCCTCTGTAGAGTCTTGCACTGGTTTTGGCTGGGGTAGAGTTAAATTTCTTTGTAGGTGCTTGTATGGGGCTGTGTTTTGGATTTGTGCTGAAAATAGTGTTGACAACACAGGAAACTTTCAGTTATTGCTGAATAGTGCTTATGCAAATTTAAGGCTTTTTCTGTTTCGCATACTGCACCACCAGAGTGAGTAGGCTGCAGGTGCTCAAGAAGTTGAGAGGGCACACAGCTGGGACAGATGACAAAAAGTATATCTCAAACCAAATCATATGCTCAGCAATAAAAGTGCAGGAGGGTAGAGGCTAGCCACGGCTGCCATTGCTGAGGGACTGGATGGGCATTGGTCAGTTGGTGGGGAAAAACTAAGGTTTCTGCATTTCTTGGTCATGGTGGTTTTTTCTCTTGCAGCTGCATGGCAAACAAAAGAGAGATCACCCAAACATCCAGGAGATTTAGAAGTGGCTTGAGGAGTTTTAACAGATGAGGAATCCTAAGTGCTTGGCAACACTGCAACATACTTTCATGTGCCTCTTGATTATTTCCTCCTCTTCATTATCCATAAGGGCATCTTGAAGCAATAGGGATCAAATTAATCCCCTGTGGCAATATGTTGCCTGATATAAATTTGACCTTATAGATGTTGAGTTTTTACTCTTGCTAGAAGCAGCCTGTGCAGAATTCTTTTGCTGTATTGAATAATACATACCATATGGAACACTTATAGAATCATAGAATAGTTAGGGTTGGAGAGCACCTTATGGTCATCTAGTGCCAACACCCCTGTCATGGGGTGCGTTGACCTTTGCTGGACACCATGTGCCCATTAAGCCACTCTATTGGTTCCCTCCTGAGGAGGATGGGGAGGGGGAGAAAATAGGATGGAAAAAAACCCTCGTGGGTAAAGATAAAAGCAGTTTAATAAAACAAAAGCCACACAAGGAAGCAAAAGAAAACAAAAGACTTGTTCTCTACTTTCCATCAGCTGGCAATATCCAGCCACTTCCCAGGAAGTAGGGTTTCAGTACACGTAGAGGTTGTTCTGGAAAACAAACAATGGTTGTGTCAGACGGGTTACAGAAGTGACAGTCTGAGTTGGACTCCCCTTTTCCGAAAAGCTCCATCCAAAAACCCCTCTTGTTCAGCACTGCACCTCTGAAACAGGCCAACCACAACAGACTGAACAGAGGAGGCAGTGAGCAGCGTAAAAAGCCCCACTACCATATGATGTAAGCAAGCTGTGTCTAGGCAGACAAGCCAACAATAACTTCTGCTAATGCACAGTGCCAGCTGCCAGTCTTGCACCTAGCTGATATCTGAGATAAAACCTGGATTAGTCCTCACTGAGGACTCAGCTTCTACCATTCTTGACCTCCTCAAGCACAGGATCTCCTTTTAATTTTCACTGAGATAATATGATTTAGGGACTACTGGAATCAGATATCAACTGTCAGACTTACCATTGTGGTTTAAAACAGCAATTAACAGAACAGAATTACTCCAGCTGTCAGTCCAAGCACTCCCACAACCACCAGCCTTGGCTGCTGACCTTCCATCCAGATGGTTTTGCTGAGGAACGCACCAGAAGGAGTTGATGTTGACATTTGGCACTGGTACAACATTCAGAGTTGGTGGGCTTCCCATCCTACCTTGGAAACTGGCACACTAATTCAACAGGTTTGCTGTTCCCTACAGTGCTGACAGGAAGGGTCAAACCACACTCCCTGTCCCAGGAAGCAGGGAGTGAGTGAGAGAACTGGGTTTCTGCCATCTCCTGACTAGCAGACTGTGCTTTCAAAAGCAGCAGAGTCAAAATCTGACTTAAACTTCAGTTTGGTTTTCCACTGTTTCTGTCTATCCATCTGTCTTTTCAGCCATCAGCCTCTCAGTCCTTTTCACCCTTGACTTTACATAATTGTCAGAGACTCAACAGTAACGAAGACTCTACAAGTGGTGTGAAAATCAGCAGCTGGATGACAGAGAGAGACAGGTTAAAATTAACTGAGGGAAAAGCAGACAGGATTCTACCTCTTCTCTGCTCAGAGAAGTAGCAGGCAGATAGGATGTTCAGCAGGTGGCTGCCAGTCAGTCTATCAGTGCACACAGTTCCCTGCCATTCACACATTGTGCTGTTGATCCCCAGCCTGACAAGTAGGGGATGCAATGCCATGTGAGAGGTGGGGAAGAGGCTGGCTGTCTGAGGAATCCCGGAGTCTCTGAGGAGAGGAAATTCAAATTGTGTATAAGGAGAAACTTTACACAGTGGAAGTGGTGCAGTTCCGGGTCAAGGACTCAGAGAAGTTGTAGCATCTCCATTGTTAAGAGTTTTTCAGCACTGGAAAGGACTCTAGTGATCTTTAAAGGTCGTTACAGAATTTGAGCAGAGGGCTTGGACTAGAAGCCTCCAGAGGTCCCTTTCCACTTGTACTACTAAGAAATTTATAAGTACTGTGTGTGTTTCTTTTTTTCTCCTTACCCTCATTTCCAGAACAGATTGTATTGAAGCAGTCTGCTTGGCACTACAGCTTTCACACCTACCTTTAAAGTAAATATAGCAGAAGAGTTGAAGCTCAAGAAAATGTATCTCCTTTAAAATCTTGTCAATAGACAGCTGAATAAAGAGAGAAAAGTTTGAATGAGTGGTCAAACACTAAGGAAATGCCACAGGATTTCAGCATTAATATTAGACACAAAAGGAGGCACAGAAGAGGTTACAAATACCCCAACATGAGCAAAAACCTTACCTAGAGCTTGCATCTCCTTAGACATGGACTAAGGCATTCACAGATATACAGCTATGTGAGATTATGTTCTATAAATCCCATCATACAGACTACCTTCAGTTGAGTTGGCGCAGCACCTGCAATTCAGTTCTGCATAGCACGGTCCTGAAGCTTAGATCCTTCCAGCTACCAAGTCATGATACCATAGTGTGAACTGCTTTATTGCTTTAGTAGAAATACTAATTCTAACTACCTTTATTTATAGGTCAGGATTAAAGGGAGGGCAGGCACAGGGAACGTTACAGTGGAGGTCTACGATAAGTCTTCCAACCATGAAAGCAAAGTGGATGAGGCTCTCTATAGAGAGATAGGTATGGCCTCATGTTCACAGGACTTAGTCCTCGTGGGGCACTTCAACCGTGCTGATATCTTTTGGAGGTACAACACAGCAGGGGGTAAGACATCAAGGAGGTTCCTGGAATGTATTGATGAAAACGTCCTTCTCCAGGTAAAACCAGTGAGGAGAGGGGCTCTGCTGGACTTGGTTCACACCAACAGGGAGGGGCTGGTGGGGAATGTGAAACTGGTGGGCAGCCTTGGGTAAAAGCTTCCTGGGGAGCTATGGCTATTGGTGAACTAAAAGCAATGTATTTTAAATAATTATAACTCCACTTCCATGTTGAACTTTGCAACAGGAATGGTCTCTGAATATCTCTGTTCTGCACATAACATGGTGGGATGTCCCTTGGGAATAGGCAGGCTGAGGATCAAAGCGTCTTGAGTGTCTCTGCCATCACCCTGTGGATTTAGGCAGATGATCCCCATTCAGCTTAGAGTAGCCACAGTCTGAAATTCCCAAGAAGATTCTGGGATGTGTGTGAGTGCTCTGAGGACTTTACCACATTCATTTCGGAGAAGCTCTTTATTACAGCCCTGAACACCTGACTGAACAATCTAGTGGCACAACCTTCCCAGCATCACAATATCCTAATTAACTATTAAGATCATTAAATTGAAAACTTTTCCCTAGATTGCCAATTTGGTTGTATCATAAAGCTTCCTGGGGAAATGCAGTTAGGTGGGAAAATGATAATGAAGCAAAGTGGTAGAATAAAACTCACTTTTTAAATAATTATAAGTTTACTAAATTACATTAACATTTTTCACTGAATATAAAATTAGCCAAGGTGTCAGGGGGAAATACCCTACACAGAAAAATAAAAACAAGGAGTGGATTGCAAGAGCATCACTTTCCTATTTCACTGAACAGTATAATTAAATTTAGGATTGATTGATTGTCAGACATCTAAAGGAGTAATTCCCTAGCTTCATTAAGGCTATTGTGCCTCCAGAAGCTTTGGCAGTAATTTCTCACAGAAGTGATCTAACTAGACTCTGGTGATGGGGTACTGACATGATAGGAGAGTATTCCACAGGACACTAGTGTTCCTAGCTGCTGCGCTCCTCATGCCTGTGGAATAGCTAGGGTAGAGCCTGGCTGCTCTGGCAGCATGTGGAGCAAGGTTTAAACAGGGGCGATAGAAGAACCAAGTAACAGCAGTGGGTCGGCCACAACTGCTGTCAACTAATGCAACACAGCAGGCCCCTGAGGAGATCATGTAACTCAGGAAGCAGAGAAATTTCTCAAGAAAGCAAGTGAAACAGATCTGCTGCAGATGTATGATTAAGTGAACGGGAAACTGATGTCTTTGAAATTCTACCAACAGGACACCCAATCTCCTCTTCCTGAGAATCCTCCTACACATGCATAGCTGGGATTGCTTTTTGCATCAACACTGCCTTCAACACTGAGTTGTATCTCTCGTGTTCTTACCCATACTATTCTCCAACACCCTTCTGCAGTTCCCTGCCATTATCTTTAATATTTATTACCTTAAACACCTTTCGTAATGGACAATGTCACTTCACTAAGTTGCTGTGCTGTGATGGAGCCATCAGGGACCAGAATAAGCCTGTTAAAGGCACCTTTAATCACAGCATATCTGTGCTGTGCAAAGATTTGGATTTGAATGCTTGATTCCAGTCTGTCACTCTAATGATTGTGCATATGATGCTGGAAAAGACAGGGACACAAAATCCTTTCTTCATCCAGTTCAACCAGTATCAGAAATAACTTGCATCCTTTCTTGAGCAGGAAAACTTCTCATGCTTTCAGTGGTTTCTGACATAGATTAGCCATTCTTCAATTAAATAGGAGAGAATGAAGCAGCTTTTCTCTGGGTGGAAAGGTTCTCTCTTCTCTGGCAGTGTTCATATTTTCATAATCCAAGAGGTTCTGAACGTCTTTGATATTTCCTAACTCTATTTTAAATGGGGTGGTAGTCTACCTCTACCAAATTTGCATCCTACCCATATTCAGCATCATTCTGCTATCCATTGTTCTCCTTTTATTTCAAAAGGACAAAACCTTGACCATTGGTATCAATCTTTCCTCAAGGTCTAACCCAGCATGACTCTTGGCAACCCTCATTTTAACCCTGTACTTCCTGACATTTCATCTGTGAGTTCACCAATCAGTTTTCTGTTCCTTGTAGTCTGTGTTTGTTCCTAGTATCTGTCTCAAGACAGCTGATGATGTTCATCTCTAGACTGTGTTTTCCCTTTGCCTGGGACTTGAATTCCTTGTGCTGGTTCTTCCTCTTAAATTAAAACGGATCATCTCATGGTTATACGTTTCAGAGTTATTTATTAATTCTCATCAGTATCTCTTAAAATGGCTCCACTTATTCCTTTGCTCTAGACTTTACAAAGGGATTCATGAGCTGTCACATCCAGGATTATTTGTGTCCTTCCACTGTTGACAGCAGTTGTTCTCCAGACTATTGCAAACAACTTAAAATCTGTTCTTCTGACAAAATTCCTCAAGAGAGTTTGTGGGTTTTTTTGTGTAATACTATTAAGTTCAAATACAGTAATACTAGTAAGTTCAAATCCAAACTTGATTCAGGGGGGTCTACAGTAGAACTTTTATGTCATCCCATTCTTCGCTCTCTATTTCATCCGGTCTGTGCCTTGTTAGTGCTAACCAAAGGTGTGCTGCTAATGTAAAGCCTTAGCCCACTGCCTTTCACAGACAGTGCATGCCACTAAGCACTGAGTTTGCTCCTTGGCTGTCCCAATGGGCTTTGGGTTTGTATCTAGTATCAGTTACTCTAGCTCCTCCTTTTAGCTGCCTATATCTGGTTGACCAAGAAAAAACAGGTCTGTGCAAGGATGGACGTGTTGAAGATGGGCACTTGGCAGTAATTAAGTTCCTTTTCAGGACCAAGAAGATCCAGAAGAAATAGTGTGATATCTAGGTCAATGTTATGACCTGCATCCCCACAGTGGTTCATCTCACCATGACCCTAGTTGCCCCAGTGCCCTGCCAGCTTATGATAGAATGATTTTACAGCCTTAGGCAACTCTCAGCCCTCTCAGTCACTGTAGTAATACTGCAGGTGAGCAGGGTTCCTATTGCCATGAAGCAGAAACAGGTAGATATTATCCTAAATTTCCATGCAGCCCTGATGGCACATCTGACTTATGTGTCACAGAACTGCCTCTGAGGGGTCAGTCCAAATCCCTCAGCACAGTACTGAAATGCAGGGGCACATATCTCACTTTAATTCTAAAGGTTACAACATAGTGCTTATTTACAGACTCCTGATTACATCTTGGTTTGAAAAGCAATAATCGATTAAACAATAAAGACTGGTGAAAGGACACATTAATAATTTTCCACGCAGTTCTATCTCACTGATTAAAGATTTTTCACTATTAAACTCTGTCTCTTAATTTCCAATATGAAGTAATATTTGTCCTGTGATTTTTACATTCACTTAAATATCAATTTTAATTTCTTTTGAATTGAAAATTAAGTTGGTTTTGGCTTTCCATTTAAATTAGTAACACCTTAAGGGAACTAGTTTATTTTTTCTCTTGAAATGTCACTCATGTTAATTTAATAAGTGTTTTTAAATGCCTTGAGCTGCAAAATGGTTACAAGAATAGCAAGTTATTTACTTCAAAATTCTAAGGAATATTTGTTATAAAATTCCTAATTGAATACACTGCCCAGAACAGCAGATTTATTTATTTTTACACAAGAACAATTTTCTTTTAATTGTCCAGATCATATACCTAATAGTTTGCAGCTGCCAAAGAGGTAGCGTTTCAGCATGAGTATTCTTGTACCGTTGGAAATGATGGCAGTATATCTAATAAATCATAATGCCAGTTTGGCATCTTTGCACCTCTTAGTGATGTGCTTCAGTGAAGTGATTTTGGGCAAAAAGAAGTAGATGGTAGAACAGGAATTCAAGCACACTTTTCAGGGAGATGCTTTACAACCTAGAAGCTCTCCCTTCTCCTAGCAGGTCTTAAACAGAGAGATGGATGCTCCCAGGAGGGGGACTTCACCTCCACATCTTCCGTCTTGAGCTGTTCACAGCTAAGGTAGATGCACCTTCCTGGAAGTGCCTCCTAATTTCAGGCCAATATAAAATCTCCATAACAAAGCAACTTTATTTTTCTGTCTTTTTTTCTGGTTTTGCTCCTGAAACAAAAAATAATAAATATCTCCAACATTAAAGCCATTAACTTATAAAAGACCAGAGCTCTGTTAATAAGCTAAACACACTTTGGCTGCTGTGTTAGACACATGATATCATAACCTAGTTAAAGGTGCCTTCATAGTCTTATTAATGTTACCAGCATAGCCTTGCAATGTAACTGAAATTGCAATAAGCCCACTAATACTGAAAGTTTTTCTTGCCATACACAGTTTTATGAAGCTGATGTTCCTTTTTATTATTACAAAAATAAACAGCAGATTCAATGTAAGAAAAGTCTTGACCAAGAGGCTCACTGGTGAATGGAGCTTCAGAATGTAAAGAAACAGAAAAGATGCATTTTTACATACCATGGGTTTGCCCAGGAACAGTGCTAAGCTAGGCAAGCCTTTTAGCATAGCAGTATGCATGGATCCTGCATCATGCAAGTCAAAGTCCTATAATTTATTTTGCCAAAAGCCAAAATGACTTAGGGTTACAAATTTGCAAAGTGCCTACACATTTATGTTTAGACACACAGACAAAGGCAACAGTATTATCAGTAATATATATTACCATGTAACAACACAACCATAGTCTCATTTATGTCAAACACATCACAACCCAGGAATAGGAAACAGTGCATGACTGTCTTACACTCAATAATTGACCTAATAATTCAAACTAAAGCACAGGTTGGAATGAGAAAGTGCTCTTCTTGAGTGAAATGTTGAGTGAGGAAAAATGGACTGACAGAACCATTGTTGGGGTTGATTTTTCTCTTAAATGAATTACAGTACAGGAGGTGGTATCAAATGTTCATCAGAGGGGCTTGCATCCTGTGCCATGTGAGTGCAGGAGAATGGAGTCCATGTTGAGTTTGCACCTTCCCAGAGCACCAAGTACTAAACCCCCTAACTACCTTCATCCCTATCCAAACTAACTTTGTGTTCAACTGCCCTTCATCCTGAGAGAGAGTCTGAGAGTCAGAGAGGCCTTAAGAACAACAGAAAACTCTTGGCATGCAGACACCTACATTTAAAGTTCAGCTTCAACATTTGACTAAACCTGGACAAAACGTTTCCAGAAACTTACAGGGGCACTGCAGAAAGGAATGAGGAAAGTTCAATACTCTTGTGTGGTGTAAAGAAGCTCTGAATCCTTATTGAAACAGTTAAAGCTATTTGGTGTCTGAAATTGCCCTCCGGGTTCCTCCTGGAATATTTGAAATTTTGATTAACAGACCCTTTATGGTTTCAGTGTGATAAAGTCAAGTAATGAGGCATCTCCTCTCCATTCTTTTTTTTGGTTAACACTTCCAGTGATTTACAGCATCAATGTAGAAATCACTGTAGACCACTGTTTGGCCTAAAAATTTGGGAAAGCTAAAAGGAAAGATTTATGATTACTTCTCACAGAAGTTTAAAACTAATTTTAAAACTTATGATGATACATATTTCCCCAGATAAATGGAGAAGTACCATAAAACATTTTTTCCCTCTTAAAATAGATTTCCAGTGTGTAAAGAGTACGTTTTCTGGTTAGGTTTCAATTTAATTCTATCTAGCTGCAGAGCTCCAATGCACAGTGTATGGTAGTTCTCCTTATTTAGGACAGCATAATTAAAAGTGTAATAAATTGAAGATTACCTGATTTCAAGCCAGTTATGTTCTCCAGAAATCCTGTAGTACCATCAGTGTTAATGTTGCTATCATTATGTTCTCCAACATTCTCTCCCCTAAGAGCAAAGCAGTAAACTTGCCCAAGGGGTGAAGTATCTTGGGGGATAAGGGGAGGGGAGGCCTGTCAGGATGAGACAAGGGGACAAGACACAAACACACACCACTCATGGTTCCAGATGCCATATCTAGCAAGAGGACGAGCAAGGTATGAAGGTGTCTGAGACAATGCTACAACAGTTTTCCTAGAGGTACTCAGCTGCCCCAGGGGGCTTGCATGCTTTTTCTTGCTCACCAGTGCCCTGCTGACTGGTGGTGCTCTAAATGCAAGTCATCTTCAAATACTAGTACTGCCCCAAGATGTTATATGTGCCATTTTGCAACACAAGGATGGGCAATGAAAGCTGAAAGCAGATGCTAAGTTTTGGGAGTGTATTGAAATAAGGGGACAGGGCCAGCAGCTCAAGAGTAATCACTCGGTTTGTCCCAAATAGAAACCATTTAGCCACAAAAATCATGAACAATCATGGACCTTTGGCCGTATTTTTAGTACATTTCTTCACCCTGGAAAACAGGGAAGACCCAAGCCCAAACAACTTCTGAAAACTGTTTCCTTCGTCAGCCTTTACAGAAACTGAAGAGTACATTTCTGGGTATTTCTAAGATTTTCAGGTCAGAGGGTTATTACGGTCAAATAACCTGAAGCTGTGGGCCAGGCAGCTTTCCCCTGCAATTAATTCCTGCCACAAATCCTTAGTGTCTGTCTGTCTTCACAATAATGTGCCTACAACGTCATCAGACACTTGAAACTGGGGAAGGAGTACTCTCAGTAGAAGTATAAGCAACTTCTACCAAGTCTGCTCCCTTAGAATTACAGCTCCTATTTATCACTGGATGTTCTTTTTGTTAGTATTTTCTCAGTGCATCACCTCTCTTTTCCATTCAGTTTTTCTCATGTTCCATTCTATTTGGGGGTTTCCACAGAAGCAAGACAGACTTTCTTCACAAATTCCCAATATTGAAAATTGCCTGAATGCATTGAATTTATTAAAATGCCATAAAGAATAGGATCTCAAAGGTATTGATAGATACAGAGGAGTGCTTTTACATTTAAATTGAAAGCAGATAAAAAAGCATCTTTTTTAATCCTAGTTGCTCTCAGTGATAAACCAGATTTTCAAACCTCCTTCATTCTCTCCCACAGGTAATCTGGGACAAAAACTTCCCTTTGTTTTACTCTGGGCCATTGTAAAACAAGATGTTGTTTCACTTTGGCTCTACAGTCCCTTTAAATAGAAAACAAACAAACTGACAAAACCCCAGGTACTTGAAGTCAAAAGGAAACCTGTCATTTCTTCTGGAAAGTTGATATAAAATTAAATTTTATCTCAGCTTTTGAAATCTAAAAATATGAAGTGTAGTGATACTTAAAATTGAGTTACAGCAGAGGGAAAACACCCATGAAAAACACTCTATGGGAGGGGGAGGGCTCAGGAAAGTGGGTAAAATTGGTGCATTCCTGTGGGACAACAGAAGAAGAGAATTTTGGTGAAATCCTCATCCCAGTTCAGTACAGCCTCCCCTGAGAAGTTTCTGGTGCTGGGCTTGTATCAGCTATAGCAGTGCTCAACAAAGAACTCTCATCACGGAAACATTGTTGTATAATAGTGCTCAGGGTGTTTTTCAGAGATATTTCTTGGCTTTTAAGTTTGACTAAAGCTTAGAAATGCTGTCTTAAATAATTCATATTTGTAGTGCAATGCCAGGGTAAAGGAAGAGCAAAGAATGTATGCAGTATGCTCTTCATGAATCACCTCTTAGGCTGAGCTCCTGCAATGCAAATCTGAAATGATCTTCCCATCCCATTCTGATGCAGAAGTGCAGGTAAAAAAAAACTCCTATCAGCTCAGCTGGATGAGCAGGGGTTTGGAAAACAACCTCTCAAGTACCTACTGAAGATAACGTGAGTTTTGTGTAATAAGAATGACAAATGTTTAAGTTTTGTATTCTCTAACCTAATTTGTGAGTACATTGTTTGACCTCTCCTGCTTTTCATTCTCCCTCACAAAAACCACAGAAAATTCACTGGTAGTATTTTCTCACTTAAAACATTGTTCCTCTCTTGCCCAATGCTGCAGAAGTGTGATACCCTAAGGAGATGAAATGCAGTGAATATACGGGAGAAACAGTAATGTTAGCAATATGCAAGCAAACAGCTTTATCCAGGAATTCAGATATGCCTACTCACGAGCAGGCTTCTAGTGGGTTTTCAGCAATTTTTCAAATCTTCACAGATGCCTGCTTATGTATTTAAGCATCTAAAAACCTTTGGAAATTCGGGTTGTTTCCTTTAGTGCCAGTGAGTACAAAGGTGAACTAATAGAACAGTTTTAAATCTGATTTCCCTTATATTTGGAAAAGGTAGTTGGACAATTTTCATTCAAAGACAGCCATGGACAAGCAAAATGCTTGCTTTGTTGTTTCAGAAAAGACAGTGCATATCCTATTACCACTATCTCTGCAGTGGTTAATGCCTTTTCTGCGTAATCCTTCAAACCAAAAGCACATTAATAGCACACTCTCTGAATCACATGGTGGGTTTCAGTTCTGTTACACTGCTTCTCTGTGTTAGACCTTAGTGACCTATTTCCGTGTGAATCAGACATATAGGTAGAGACAGTCCTTTCCTAAAAACATCATATGACTTGAATAAGAGAGAAGGAAACAGCCCTGTTAATTTTTCTAATGGGAAAAATAGAAGATTAATCTATTAGTCAACACTAGGATTGCTGTAGATTTCAAAAACTGATCTTTATTTTGTCTTCTGTAAGATACCTCCTCTATGTGTCTCTGTTTGCCATATTTGCTCAGTATTTATTAGATATAAGGCTCACATAAGGCTCATTGGCATTTTATGTCTGCAGTTTACCCATGGGATACTGAATCACAGGGGAATTACACATTCATCCAGAAAGATTTTTAAACTCCCTTTCTCTATTAAAGTGAAAAGCAACGTGATGTTCAATAATGTCCACCATGGAAGATCTAAATGAGCTCATTTAGTTATGAGGTGTAACACAGCTTATGCCCCACTTCTCAGTCACAGAGTTTAAATAATTTAAGACTGAGGCCTGGGAGAATGTCCTGCCAAGATATCTACTAAACCTATAAAAGAACAAGGAGTACATCTAGACCTACAGTCCTTATCTTGTGTCCTAGGACATCCTTACTCTCCACTTTTACTATCCTGTGTGTATCGATGTGTAAGAGGAGAGGTGCAGATTATTGCCACTGGGATCTTTCATGCAGAATGCAAAATTTTCCAGTTCAGCAACAGCTGAACAGGGTTCTTGAGCATCTATTACGCCAGGAGATGGTAATGCAAGAAGTGCTCAGCACCACAGAGGATTTAGCCCAGATCTCTCACATGTTTCCAGCTTTAAAATTCATAATGTAAGTCTGAGATTCATTTTCAGCTCTTCACCTTTTCCTTGACATAACTGGGATTGGAAGCTTCACACTGCAGTTTTCATGCCCATCAGGCCAATACATCTCAACAGTAATGACATCGCTAAGAAATAGAAATGCATCGCCTGGGTGTCTTATATGCTGATCATACCCAAGTCACTGCAGTGAGAGAAAGTACAACATACTGAAATCACCTCAGCGAAGAGGGTGAAGTGTGAAAAGCACTGCCTTAGCCAACCCTCTTGCAGCTAAGTGCAGGGACAAAGGATGGATTTGGATAAATGCCAGAGGAAGCAGAAAGGAGACAATCAACGCAGACATCTAGTAATACCTTGAGTCCCAGAGAGAATATAGCTCGCATACAAAATGTACCCACTATAAAGAACAGGCAATAATGTTGCCACAGAGATTTTAAGTTCTTCTTCTCTTAGGAAGCCCTTGTCATTTGTTAACAATTACGAGAACAATGTCTGTTTTTAACCACTCCACGAACAAAGGTAAAAAGATCCAAGGTTCATGTCCTCTGGCTGATTACAATGCTATTGAAGATGGGTAATAATTTATTCCATATTAAACCAGTTCATTATGTGATAAAATGCATATTTAAAATAAAATTCCATCAGAGTGAAGTGTTCCCTTTGCTCATTCTTATAGAGATTATTAACTTGGTAAATGTCATCCATTGCCCAAAAGGGACATAAGGATCCTGAAGTTCTGTGGCCTGATTTAAAATAAGTCAGGCTGCAAACTCATAGCAACAGTTGCGGTAATTAATTCAAACATTAAGAGCATGCTCCTTGAGAGACCTGATACAAGCATAGACAGGGATGCTGCACCATAAAGATGTGTATAAAAACCTTATTAACCCATTCCCTTTCATTAACATCTGTCCAGGGGAAATACTGTAAACAAAGAAAACAGATCTGTGGCTAGATACATCTCGAAGTGTGCTCTGTGGCAGCACAACTGCAGCAGGCATTTTGCATGCAAATGATAGAGGAAAAAATAGTTTCAGAAGAGAAAGCCAAGCAGCTGTGAACTTATACAAATGTGCTGCTGAATAGCTTGGTAATGTCTTTCTATACCCATGAAATAAAAGGCTATAGGCTTATCGATCAAAGTCCTGAGGTATGTTTTAGTGTAAAGTCAATACCAAGGAGAAAAGCTTGTCTAATTGCATGAAGATTTTAGAAGCTTAAAATTCCATCCTAAAAAATTTCTTCCAAGTTCCTATGCCCAGTGGAAAAGACGTAAGTGCAAAGGACACACCAAAGGTGTTTCCTCAGCCAGAAATCACCAACTAATCCAGTGCACATCCAAATCTACAGGAAGGTTCCTAAAGAACCAGTGCATTTCACATTCAATCCAAAGAAAGGTAAGTGGAAACAGAATCTCCCTGTGGCAAAGCTCTTGGCCTTTGTCTTCCTTTTTGAACACATGAGGTGCAAAGGATCACTAAGCATGTCTGTGAGCAGTCCTCAGAGCTGAGACATCAGTAGCCAAGCTTAACTTAGCAAACAAGAGGAGGAAGAAGGAGGCAATAACCCCTCGAATGTCTGCTTTACCACAAATTCTCACAAGGCAGAGCTCACCAAGTCATTTCAGGATCACGTTACTTGAGGTTCACTGCAGATATGTGAAAAAGACATACAAGAAATGTTTCCTAAATGCATGGAGGGGCAAGTGATAAGGCAGTTCTACTTAACTATGTGATTCACAGGGAAGACTTCACTGGCTAAAACTGAGTTAGGGAGCCTCTTCCATTTTAGCACTGCCTGTAACGAGAGGAAGAAAGACAAGCAATTCACCTGTAAAAGAATTCCTGAAACGTGACTTTCGGGCAGGTTGCTAGGAAACTGCAAAAAGCACTTGTGGAAATGGGTATGCACATTTAGGTGTTTGCAATGGGCAGCATTTGTTGATAGTGCTTGCCCCCACTTGGATTCATGATGGGTAGTTCAACTTTACACTGTGAAATCAATCCGTTTTCTTGCCATCATAAAGTAAAATAACTGACAGAAGACCCACACTCTGTCATCTCAGTGCTTCTCAGCTGCATGTCAAGGTATGAAGACAGCCCATATTTGGAGGAAATGCGACATAAAAAAATACCTGAACACAGTGAGAGAAATACAGTCTAATGCTTACAACAAGAGGTAGAAACTCAGGCTACCTGCTTCCTGATTATCATCACAAAACTCATTTGAACTTCAGGTGGGTCATCTTATTCCCTTGTCCAACCTGCAATCTCTTTGGCTCCGAGTTACAATGTTCTGTCAAATGTCTCACCAGAAATGTGGGTCACAGTGTTTCAAATCAGTATCTGGAGTGGCCACATTTTTCTGTTGCAAATGAAAAAGAGAAAGGACACAGCACCAAATAAGTGAAGGCAGGGAGACACACACAGACCCTCAGAATAAATGTAATGGACAGGAGGAAGAGAATAAGGATGCTCTGAGGTACATTTATGGTCAGGATACCAAAGATTTGAAAGGCTACATCTTCCCTCCATGCTCTGTTTCTTGCCAGTGATATTCCACCTCTGGCCAGCTCGAGGCTCTTTGAACTCTGAAAATTCCTATCCTTGTTCCAAACATCCCTGCATTGTGTTTTACTCAATCGGACACTTGTAAAAGCTGGCAAATGCTATTATAAGAAGAGAACAGAGACAGTCATAAAAATCCCTAGGTCAACACATGTAAATAAATCCTACACCATGTAGAATAGTAATTCTAGCTTGAAACTTTCTTCAAAGCTCCTGCTGTGCCAAAGACAAACTTCTGAGCGCTGACGAAGTGCAGATTATATTTATTTGTTGCCTTAATTATTTTCACACTCCTCTGCCCTTGCTGGTGTTATCAGTGAATGGCAATGGAAAAACACTACTGAAAAAAACCCACATGGAAGTCTGTTCATGCCATATGTCCAGCTACTGCAAAACAAGACATGCTGGAAATCGCTCAAGAAAAACCTGATGCTGTGATATTCCAGCTCAGCTTCTAGAACAGAAGCTCAAATTTCTTCTGCTTCAATATCCATGGGAGGTCAGTGCGTAAAAAACAAAAAGCAGCTTCAGTTTTCTCTCACAGGTGAAACACCACAGGGGTTACGGGCACAGGCATGGTCAGAACAGTAACGAGATCCAACATCATGGTATGAAGTAAAGCTGTACTGAAGCCCTTATTATGACTCAGTCTCCAGTAGAAAACATAGGATCGCAAGTGATGCCATCTCCTCAGTGGACTGGCAGGAACATTTGGTGTTCAGGTAATCTAGCAGCAACAGCCATTCATGCAAAGCCTTTTGAATGTATGTAAAAGCTGTGCCACCCATTGTCTCCTCCAAGGCTAGTGTGACATGAGAGAATCATACCTTACATGAACAACATGGGCAGTATCCTGCCTACACTGCTGTACTGAGTATACATGGCAAGGTTTTGGTAGCAGGGAGGTTCAGTGGTGGGTTCTGTGAGATGACAGGAGCTACAGCCACATCCAACAGAGCCAGTTACATCTGGCTCCAGACAGATCTGCTGCTGGTCAAAGCTGAGCCAGTCAGAGATGGTAGCCCTGTTGTAATATCATATTTAAGAAAGGGTTAAAAACTGCAGCAAACAGGAGCTGAGAGGTTCTATGTTGGAGCAGTTTATGAAGAGCTGCAGCCTGTGGGAAGGACACCCATTGGAGAGGTCTGTGAGGGACAGTTTCACGTCAGAAGGACCCCATGCTTCAACAGGGCAACAGGGTGAGGAGGAAGGAGCAGCACAGGCAATGCATGATGAACTGACCACAGTGCCCCTTCCCCAGCCCCTTGTGCCATTCAGGGGGAGTACATAGAGAAGTTGGGGGTGAAGTTGAGCCTGGGAATGTGTGGGGGGCAGGGGAATGTGTGTTTAAGATTTGTTCTTATTTTTCATTGTCCTGCTCTGATTTAGGTTGGTACCAAATTAATTGCCCCAAGTGAAGTCTGGTTTGACTGTGGCAATAGTTTTGCTGAGTGATCTTCCCGCCCTTATCTTGACCCAGGAGCTCTCCATGGTGTTATTCTCCCCTCATAACCATAAGTGATCATAATCTTAAAAGTGGGAGAGAGGCTGTTGTCTCCTGGCAAACAAACACATTCAATACAGCACAACTGCTGATGTTATTCAAGGAGGCAGGGTGTCAGCAGTCTATCCATGGAGCTAACATTTGTCTAGGGGCAACATGTTACCATGAGGCAGCCTGAAGGAGATTGCAACCTTTCTCAAGAGCATTGTCTATTGTACTAGTCAATTCAAACTTTGCATACTAGGAAAAACATTTCATTGCTCCACAATGCTACTTCTATACTTGATTAAAACCTACAGTCCACTGGGAAAGTTTTGGCTAAGTGCAGGGATATATTTACCTGAGGGTTAGAAACATGTGAAGTTTGTGTGTGAAAAACTTTATATTGCTTCCTGTTTATGACTTCTCCTCAGCCCACATCCTCTCTCCTGCTTTTAAGGTTATGACCACTCTGCTCATAAAGTAAAAACTTTCTCATTATCACTTTTAATGTGAGCAGCATTTCACAGAGGTAACGATTATATTACCTTAACTCCTGTAGGACTGATTTCAAAGGTTTCCATCATCTAGTTTGGAAGGAGGAATTAGAAGAGGCAGAGAAATGGATCTGCATCTATCCAAGAGGCAGTCAGAGCAAGAGCTGTCTCTAATCCTTTCTCAATTTGCAGATAGCAGTTTGTCTGTTAATGTTAGCTGAAACTGGAGACACTAAAGGGTTTTATGGCCTTCGTTAACCCCACTTATTCCTACAGTCACAGCCATGCCCATGGACCCAGGGGCCTCATTAAAAGAGCTTCAATGACTTGGCTTTTTAGTTGCTGCTTGAGCTGTATTGTAGGTGTATCTGGCTCTAGTTTGGCCATAGCTATGCCTGTCCTTGGATAAAGAATTGATCCAGATTCTGGCCCACAGACTTAAAACTTGCCCCTAAAAATTTATTTATGCTCTTCTGTCCTTTTCATCTTCTTGCCACATCACGTGTTAGACAGGCATCTCTGAAGTCAGACAAGTACGTCTGCTTTTTGACCTTCAAGACAGACAACTATTCAAAACACTATGTGACTAGAATGATTCTGAGACAACTGGCATCTCAGCCTACTGCATCCCTATGGGCTGTGAAATAATGGTGCTGTACGCATGTTGAACTTCCGCATGGCTCTACCTTGACCACAAAAGCAGCAGAAGAGTCTCGGAGATTTTGCTGGGTGGTATGCAGCTTGGAGCTCATGAGAAAACCCTGCTCAATTCCATCTGTGACTATCTAAAGGTTGCTGTATGAATCAAATTCCTAGCAAATGCAGTCTGCTCAGCAGTGTAAAGAGCAGGAGGGAAGCTGGCACCTCTCCACGTCCTCAGATCAAACTCTGTTGATGAAAACAAGTTAAATGAAAGGACAACTTGACCAACTGGGATAATTTTTATTCTATTTTTTAATAGAAACTTCAAATGGAACAAAATTACAAGGAAAATTTCCCATCTTCTCTGGAGAAACAGCCCTGGCACCTATGCATACTTCACACATGGATGTATCAGTGAGACATTGCTTTTTCACTAGTTTGCCCACTTCTTTCTCTCTCTTCCTCTTTTAAATGTAGTTTGAAGCATGTTTGCAGCAACTAATCAGCTTTGGTAATCAGAGGACACCTGGCAGAGTGCAAAGAAAGTAGTGGGAGAATAAATCATCTCTGTGCCCTTAGGTGGTGAAGTATAGTACTTAATATTGTAATTTTATCAGATATTATAAAAACCTATCCCCACAAAGACCTAATAAAGTCTAACTCTACTCCCACTGCCTTCCATTCTGCACAATGATAAAAATATGTGTTCCCTCATTTGTCAGTTAAGTCATGCACAGGTTTTGCTGGCCCCTTTCCTGTTGATCAGATGATTTCTGTTCAGGACTCTGCAGTGGTGGGAGAAGGGAAATATATGAGAGGTGTCTGAGGCAGTGAAGCAATTCCCAGCTTGTTCAGGGAAGGCAAACAGTCAAATCTTGCACTGTCTTTGAAATACTGGTCCAAATTCACACTGTAAAATTTCCAGTGTCAAAAAGTGCTCATTATAGGTAACTCAGTGAGATTTAGTATATTGCAGTGGCTGCAATGTTATTAAGAGTCTACAAAAATATTCTAGTAGAGACAGACTTTATAAGGTGATAATTACCTCTCTTGTAATTTTTACACAGTTTAGTACCTCAGAAAATATGATCCAGCTAATCCATTTACCCAAATAAGATTAGGAGAATGGAACAAACAGATGTGGATTCTGCACCGATTTCTGAAATTGTGTGTTTTGGACTAGTGAAGAAACACCTGGGGTGACTGATTTTGAAAAACATAGGACTGTGTGCTTTGTGTTCCCCTAGTTCATAGTAACTGCTGCTTACAGGAGAATGGGAGCTCATTACCTCATCATTCCAGCCTGAATGAAGAAGCAGATGAGAATGATCTTTGCTGGAGATGCTGAACTCACTGTATATTTCTCTACATACCTCTACGTACAAAACTCTTCATTCTGTCTGTCTTTTTTTTTTCCTGAGCCTTTGCATATGTGTATTTCTGGGAGGCTGTCTCAGAAAAACATGGAGTTTAGGGGTTTGCTTTATATTCAGTGACTTTTCCTCTTCATTTTACCAGGTGAGATGACCTTGCCTACATTACATCGTACCAAAAGACCCCTGAGCTTCAATTTTTCATGTTTGAACAGAACAAAATCGCCATAATAGATGGCCCACTTTGATCAGGACGCAGCCTGGTAGATACATTAGTCAGCTATTTGGAAAGTCTGATCCAGAGAGATGGAGTGAAACAGAACAGCAATTTGAGCTCTTGCTGCTGCTTTTACTTCATTTCAAGTACCTGCTTAACAATAATACACAAATTGCAACTATCCTTCAAAATAGAGAAACAGACTGAATAGCAACAGAGGAATTTCAGGCAATGAAAAAGGTGGTTTCTAGGGGAATTTATGGAGTTGATCTCTCTCTTCACATCTGGGAAAAAAAAAATAGAAGTCAGCCAAGAGTAGCCTTCACCTCAGCAAACTGCAGCTCTTTAGAGATTAAGCATCTAATTTAAGCCAGAGGAGCATCCTAAAAGAAACATTCTACAATAGCTTGCTTTGACCAATGACCCTAAAAGGCCCTGAATCTGCAAGTTTTCTACAGTCCTGTGCTTTTAACATTCAGCCTAAAGCCATCTCCCTCTCAATAAACCTCAATCCTGGACAGAACCACAGAATATCTTGAGTTGGAAGGGACTCGTAAGACCAGCAAGTCCAACTCCCTGCTCCTTGCAGGACTACATAACACTAAATCATACTATTAAGAGCCTTGTCCAGACCCTCCTTGAACTCTTGACAGGGCTGGTGCCATGACCATCTCCCTAGGGAGCCTTCTCCAGTGACAGACCATTCTCTCTGTGAAGAACTTTTTTCCGATGTTCAATCTGCCCTTCCCCTGAAACAGCCTCATTCTATTTCCACATCCACAGCAAACAGAGATCAACACCTTCCTCCCTGCTGCCCCCACCTTGAGGAGGTTTTACACTGCAACAAGGTCACCCCTCAGCCTTCTCCACACTGAAAAGATCAAATTACCTCAACTGTTCCTCATAAATCTTGCCCTTGAGACCTTACATCTTGGTCACTCTTCTCTGAATGGCCTTTTTTGGAGCCAGGCCACACTGTTGACCCATGTTCAACTTGTCATTAACCCAAACTTGAGCTCTCTTTCTGTGAAGCTGGTTTCTAGCCTCTCATCCACCAATCTGTAAATATAATCAGGATTATCCCATCCCAGACGCATAATCCAGCACTTACTCTGGTCAAATGGTTGGTGACTGCCCAGCAATCTAGTCTATTCAGATCTTTCCATAAGGCCTCTCTGCTTTCAAGGCAGTACATAGCTCCTCCTCTTTTAGTATTATAGGCAAAAATACTTACTGCATATTCTCTTCTTGTATCCACATCGTTTATAAAAATGCTACAAATTATAAGAACATTATCTAGCTTGCTGGTGACTATTTTATCATCAGGAAACAAAGCATTATACACCTGTAGCACAAACTGGGATACATACAATTTTTGGTGTCAATAACAAATTCATGTTTACTGTATGTGTGCATGAGGAATTTTTCACCATCTAGCATCCAAGTTAGGGCTCTACAATGTCAGGTACCAGGAATTAGCTTTGGGTAGTAAAGAGGAGCCACCACAACTCCTGGCTTGTTGCTGAAACCTGCCATCTCTACCACTCCATTCCACCCCTCTCCTATTTTTATAGCATAACTCCAAACTATATTACTTCATTAGATGATGAATTACAAATGCCACAATGTAAATAGTCCAAAGACTGAGTTAAAAGAACATCTGTTCTCCAGCATGCAACTACAGCTCCTGGAGCTGCAGTCTGGAGGCATCTTTAATTGCAGAGGGCTTTTTAATCTGAACACTGCCCAACATGGAACATTGAAGTATAAATTAGTGCTGACAGTAAGCAACATTTGTGGAATCATGCCTGCATGAGGTTTCTTCATTCCTCTGGGGCTGATACCTCAAACATTTTGCAGCAGGAATGCATTCCAAGAGAGCTGGTTACTGTTTGATTTAGGTAAGAAATGCTGTTGATTGATTCACCAACAGCTTTTGAGTTTGCCACAGTCACTGATAGCATAGAAAAAGGGATCTGCAAGCTGGACCAAAATTCACACCCTAAGTCTCAGGACCAAAGGATGGCAGGTTGGAGTTGAAAACCATACATTTTGCAGATGCTGCCCCAGCTCTGTACTTCTGCACTTGGAGCTTTCATTCTGTTAGGCTTACAAACAACTTTAGGATATCTCAAACCTTTCAAGGCTCCAGCAACCAGGGAAAGACAACTCATCTGTCAGTAGACAACATCTTAAATCACTCCTGCTGCTGCAGGACATATGCCACAGAGGTTACAGGGGCTGATATCTTTCTCTTGCTCTCTGCAGCAGCTAAGCAATAAAAGCATGACATCAGTGAAGTAACCTGGCTGGCTTGTGACACTGACCCTTTGTGCCAACACTTACAATCAACTGGGACTGAGCTGTAGATGTCAGTGCAAGGAATATCTTCTGCCCTGCCAAAGTTTTTCTCTTTGCTTTGTTAACACCCACTGCAGCAGTTTTACAAGGCCCTTTGCCAGTGGCTGTTGAACAGATGATCAGACATGAGATGGGAGATGCACCCACAACCTTTTCAGGATGCTAGTTCTGAAAGTCGAGGTGAAAACCAGGTGAAGTGTCTGAATTAAGCCCATAGGAGCAAGTCCTG
Source organism: Melopsittacus undulatus (assembly GCF_012275295.1). Lineage (NCBI taxonomy): Eukaryota > Metazoa > Chordata > Aves > Psittaciformes > Psittaculidae > Melopsittacus > Melopsittacus undulatus. The sequence continues at coordinate 58,800,852 of NC_047533.1, forward strand.
GTTTTGGCTGGGTTAAAGTTAATTTTCTTCCTAATATCTGGTGCAGTGTTATGCTCTGACATTAGTCTGAGAACAAGGCTGATAACACCAATGTTTTAGTTGTTGCTAAGTAAGTAGCACTTACCCTGATCAAAGACTTTTCAGTCTCTCATGCTCTGCCAGTGAGGAGGGGCACAAGGAGCTGGCAGGGAGCAGAGACAGGACACCTGACTCAAACTATCCAAAGGGATACTCCATTCCACAGCACATCAGTATATAAACTCAGTATATGGACTGGTGGGAGTTACCCTGGAAGGGGTGGGCACTGCTCAGCAGGTGATGAACAACTGTATTGTGCATAACTGCAGTTTTATAGTTTTTTTCTTTTCTCTTTTAGTTTTATATCTCTCTCTCCTTGTTATATCCCTTAGTAGTAGTAGTAATATATTGTACTTCAGTTATTAAACTGCTCTTATCTCAACCTGTGGATTTTACACTTTTTGATTTTCCTCCCCATCCCATCCAGCTGTCAGGGAGTGGCAGCTTCTATGAAAATTGCTAAGAAAACTAACTCTATTCAAGCTGAAAACATATCCAGGTAAAAGTTCATAGCTTACTGCCTAAGGTTTCAGTGAATCTACTCCTGCTAAGCAATTAAAGCTAAGCAAATAACACACTAAATTACATGATGCTATAACTCGAAGTGACTCAAACTCTTTAAAACTTATTTATTTAAGCTGAATAACTAATATCTCTCAACAGTTACATTAAATAACTCCAATCAGCTATTTTGAGATATTTTGTTAACAACTGCCAAAAAATTAAAATACATCTCTGTTTCCAAATGGAGAGATATTAGGACTGTTTGGGAGAGGAAGCCAGGTAGCAAAAGAACACAAATCATGGCACTTCAGTTTTTTTGCACAATTAGAGTGTACAATATATTCAGAAGTTACTTAAATTCGTTTTTTGTGGGCTGGAAATTCTCTCTCTTCCTCAGTTCCACTATTCAGCAAACAGTGTCAGAAAACACTAAAACCATTGTCAAAAGATCTGATTCTTAAATGCATTTACACCATGATGATTTTTCTGTCACAGAATCAATCTGATACCTATGTACCCTCTTGACTATTTGCAAGTTTGGTCTAGAAAGGCAATTTGCACTGTTCTTTCTATTTAAAAGGAAGAAGATCTTGCTGAGCTAAGATCTGTTTCTGGGTTTCCTCTCAAAGATAACTTGTGTGCCATATTCTAAAGGAAATGTGGGGTTTGGCCCCCGTTCTCTGCTGATCTTTTTATTTGGTGGCTGTGTTAAGAAAACTCCCAAGCACAGAGTGCCAAATCCTAATTCACAGCTGCTTACAAGGCAGCTTACAACTTACAACTGCTAGCAGTTGACAGATGCACTGGTTTCCCATCCTAAAAAGGTGCTGGCCAGAGTCAAGCTGAAAAGCTTCTGTGTGATTTAATTGTATGTGATTGTGTGTTTGCTTTACAGAAGTCATGTCCTAGACAGTGAACTTGTATCTTCTTAGAGACCCAGGAACAAAGATGGGAAGATAATCTGCACAAAGCTCACTTAGAGCAAGTTATTTGCACCCATCTTTCCACTCACCTTGAACTGATGTACTACCTATGACAAGTTATATTAGAAGAGTGTTATAAGAAATGTAATTTATGCAAATCATATCCATCTTGCAGGTACATCTTTGTGGCAGTGTGCTCCCCACCCCTCAACCTGACCTCTGTTTCCTTAACTCTGCTCAAGTGACAACCATCAGTGGCTGGACTAATGGATGCGTCTGGTCGTAATGGCTGGATCTAACGTAAAGTAGACTGAAGGAGAGAGATGACAATAAAATAGCAAAGAGCTAATCTGAACAATGTGCACACACATACACTCACTGCAAACCATAGTGCTGATCAAGGTCTGACTCAAGCCAAGTTTGGAAAAATGAATCAAATTCTAACTTCTGCAGGTATGGAAATATGACTATGATTCAAGCATCTTACTCCAGACATAGAGGACAGCCCAGGGCCTGCTGAGTTCTTCCACATGGCAGCAAGCTGCATGCCAGGATCTCGCCTTGAGTAGGGTGACTCTCAAGGTTACTTCTCAAGGTTGAGATATCCCTTGCTGCCACAGATTTCCAGTAAGTGATTGATAGAATGCTGAACTTTGAAAGCTTAGCTAAGCAATATAAAGGATTGATTGTACACATATAATCCTTTAGACTGATTATAAACTGATGGCAAAGTCTGGGACTAGGAGTGGATCAAGCCACACCCAGACTCCTCTCTGAGAAATCTAGAAAGCAAAGGGGTCCTTTCTGAACCTCACTACTCAACAGGAGGGTCTCCCTGACAGTTTAGTCTGAATCTATCTATGCAGTAAATACTCAAGTACGTTGACACCAAATCTCTTAAAATCACAGTTGCATTTATCATACTTTGTTAAATTGCTGGTTTATATTGATAACTATATTGCTACTTCTATCTTACGAGTGAAATGTTTCACTCTATCCATTACAGTCTTCCTCACTGCCTAGAATTTTATCCTTTTATGGTTAAGAAATGCAGTTTCTCACTATCCCATGGAAAAACAGATTGACTATGTTTATGTCCTGAATTCTGCTGCTCTACCACTTTGAAAGAGCAAAAACTGTGTTGTCAATCCTATGAAATGCTTGCAATTGTGCTTCATCCTAAAAACCTTTTTTTTTAAACCAAACTTTTGTTTAAATTTTAATTGTTTCCACATCAGTCTTGACCGCAGTTTCTCTGAATGATAAAAGGCATGCAGAAAGATCCATGTATGCATTAAACATTTGTTCCCAACAAGGGATAAGTTCTTTAATCCTGTTAATGCTAAACTGAATAATTCAATTAATTCAAACATCTCTCTGAGCTTCATTCCCCATTTTCTCTTTTGCAATATCAAGAGTCAAACCTTCAATTCGTTGGATGACTTCTACAGCAGTTAGCAAAGTAGTGTGTACATTGTTTAATTGTATTTGTTGAGCATTTCCAAGACAGAAGAATTAACGATGAGCTGTAGTTATATAGCATCAGGTTTAACTTTCTCTCTGTTCAATCCAAAGATGAAAGAGAGAATGAATAGGCAGGGGGAGGGGGAGAAAGGAGGTAGACATACAGAGTGAAATGTGGCCACTCCCTGCTTCATGCCTTACATGAACTGGACTGTTACTAACATTCAGCAGACACTGGCAATAAAGATATTATCATTTGACAATGTACCGCAAGATCTTACATTCAGAAATGCAAATGATAACACAAGTCAAGAAGTGAAAGACAAAACATTCTGTTCATATCGCCAGCTGACAATGCTATCAAGTTCCAAAATCTTTGGTCTTCGCTTTCAAATAAATGTAAAAGTTTTACAGTGGCCTTCATAAAGCAGAGCCTTGTCCCCAGTTCTATCTAGGATAAAGAAAAGGAAGCACTAACTCCTGCCAGAGCAAGGCCAGTGTTAGACTCAGTGACAGATGAATCACTGATGAAGAGGAAGAAGCTTCCCATTGACTTAGCCTCCTGTCTGCCCTGGAGCTTAGTTTTCAAAGGTTCTCAACTCTGGCAACATGGACCAACATCAGCGGCAGTAACCAGGGCTTTATAGCTCTGAAGTCAGACTCAACAGACGTGTCATCTGAGCTTCAATGGTCTCACCCACTAATTGCCAAACATTCCCTCCATGTTGATCAACATATATCAAATACAAATTAGTACTACCTGCATTGCATTCTCAAAAAGGCATGCCTCATGAAAATGTCTTTTATCCCATGTTGTTTATGATGAATAGACTTTAACAGGCATCATTAGTGTGCTGATCCTGCAATGTTGCTTCAATAAACAAACTACTGAAAAATCTTTAAATTGCTCTAGATTCATTAAGAAACAAATAATGTATAAAAATTACCCTATTTCTTGTTATTTGTTATTTTACATTGTGTTTGATTTAGTAGTCTGTTAATTTTGCATGTATACATTTTTGTTCTTAAAAATTTCGAGATAGACCCCAAAGGTTCTGACAGAAGACAGGTACTAATTTTACCCTTTGATCAAATATTGAGAGGAGAGCAATAATCCAGACAGCAACATATGCAGTGTTAAGCAACATCCTCTATAATTAGCTCATGGTCATTAGATGACCTCCCCTATAAATATAACATTTTATTTCCTATCTGCCATCTTGCCAAAATAAAAATAAATTGAGTGGGAAAACAGTGTTATGTCAGATCCCAATTCATGAAAAGTGCTGGCAAACTGTGTGTTAAAGAACATGTTACAGGGAACATGATGTTCCAATTAAAGCATCTGGGGCATTTGAAATCTAACACATTCTAGATACATATAAAACAACAATGCATTTTCAGCAAAAGGAAAATCCTTATAATTGAAGCCCAAAGAGAGTTCCTTGAAAAGCTTGCCACTGCACTGCTGCCTAGCACTGGTGGTTACGCTATGAGTACTTAATGATCTGGCTTTGTGGAGCTAAACCAGGAACTGATTGCCTGGAACAGTGCTTCAGTTGAGGCAGTGAGAATACAAAGACAGAAGCCAACTTGAGAATAACCATAGAGCTGATGGAAAAACATGTACTGGCAATCCAAGCAAAGGCTATAATTGAAGCAACACTCACCACTCTGAAGAAGCGGGGAGACAATAGAGCTCCTCGTCAGCCCTACTGCAGGCTGAGGAAGCAGGACTTTTAGCTGTAAACCAACTGGTGTGCATACACTGCTGGTGGATAAAATTTTGGCGGACTGTGGCACCATGCTATGCAAGGCATCTCTGCACAGAGCTTCTCTAACTGCTGGCACCCAATAGCTGCCTGGCAGTGGGCTCACCTAGGCTGAAGTGCCTCTGCACCAATTCATGCAGCATGGGCAGCAAACAGGAGGAGCTGGAAGCCACTGTGAAGCTAGAAAGCTACAACCTGGTGGCCATTACTGAAAGCTGCTGGGACAGATCCCATGACTGGAGTGCAGCTATCAATTGCTACGGGCTGTTCAGAAGGGTTAGGCAGGAAGGAAGGGTGGAGGGGTTGCCCTCCACATGAAGATGATGGAAAGATTGTGAACAGTCATTTCTGAAGAATAGCCACAAGCAAATTGAAAGCTTTATGGGTAAGAATCAGATACCAAGGCAACAAAGGAAACCTTGTGGTTGGTGTCTTCTAAGGACAGATCAGTCAGTGGGAGACTGTTAATGAAGCCTTCTAACTCCCAGCTACAGGAGACATCATACTTACATGGAAGATCAGACACATGGAAGACAGGAAGGTGGTTCAAGACAGCCAGCACAACTTTACCAAAAGCAAGTGCTGCCTGATCAACTTAGGAGTCTTGTATGATGAAGTAACTACAAAGAACAAAGGAAGGACTATAGATGTTATCTATCTGGACTTCTGTAAAGCCTGTGACACAGTCCCCTGCAATGTCCTTCTCTTTAAATTGGAGAGATATAGATTTGATGAGTGGACTGTTCAGTGGATGAGGAATTGCCCGGATGGTTGCATCCACAGGGTAGAGGTCAATGGTCCAACGGCTGGATGTGCACCAGTGACAAGTTACATCACTTAGGGGTCCATACTGGGACCAGTAGTGTTTGATATAACACCAATAGTGTTTAATATAAGTGTTTAAGTAACTAGTGGTGTCCTCGGGGATCAGTGTTGGGATCGGTCTTGTTCAACATCTTTGTCAGTGAGTTGGACAGTGGGATTACATGCACCCTCAGCAAGTTTGCTGATGACACCAAACTGTGTGGTTCAGTTGATACACTGGAGGGAAGGAATGCCATCCAGAAGGACCTTGACAAGCTTGTGAGGTGAGCTGATGCCAACCTCATGAAGTTTAACCATGCCAAGTGCAAGGTGCTACACTTGGGTCAGAGCAATCCCAGGCACAGCTAGAGGCTGAACAGAGAAATGATTCAGAGAAGCCCTGCAGAGAAGGACTTGGAGTGTTGGTCAATGAGAAAATGAACATGAGCTGGCTTCAGTGTGTGCTTGCAACCCAGAAAGCCAACTGTATTCTGGGCTGCATCAAGAGGAATGTGACCAGCAGGTTGAAGGAGGTGATCCTGCCCCTCTACTCTGTTCTCGTGAGACCTCACTCGGAGTATTGTGTGCAGTTCTGGTGCCCTCAACATAAAAAGGACATGGAACTGTTGGAACAAATCCAGAGGAGGGCCACGAGGATGATCAGGGGACTGGAGCACCTCCCATATGAAGACAGGCTGAGAAAGTTGGGGCTGTTCAGCCTGGAGAAGAGAAGGCTGCGTGGAGACCTCAGAGCAGCCTTCCAGTATCTGAAGGGGGCCTACAGGGATGCTAGGGAGGGACTATTCATTAGGGACTGTAGTGACAGGACAAGGGGTAATGGGTTCAAACTTAAACAGGGGAAGTTTTGATTGGATATAAGGAAGAAATTTTTTACTGTTAGGGTGGTGAGGCACTGGAATGGGTTGCCCAGGGAGGTAGTGAATACTCCATCCCTGGCAGTGTTCAAGGCCAGGCTGGACGAAGCCTTGGGTGATACAGTTGAGTGTGAGGTGTCCCTGCCCATGGCAGGGGGGTTAGAACTTGATGATCTTAAGGTCCTTTCCAACCCTAAATATTCTATGATTCTGTAATTGTAATATCTTCATCAAAGGCATAGACAACTTGATTGAGTGCACTGTCAGCAAGTTCTCAGATGACACCAAGTTGAGTGGTGCGGTTGACATGCCTGAGGGATGGGATGCCATCCGGAGGTATTTGGACAGGTTCGAGAGGTGGGCCAGTGCAAAACTCATGAGGTTCAACAAGGCCAAGTGCAGGGTCCTGCACTTGGGTCAGGGCAACCCCTGGTATCAATACAGGCTGGGAGATAATGGGATTGAGAGTATCCCTGAGGAGAAGAACTTGAGAGTACTGATGGATAAAAAATTGGTCATGATCTGGCAGTGGGTGCTTGCAGCCCAGAAGTCCAATCATGTCTTGGGCTGCATACAAAGAAGTGTAGCTAGAAGGCTGAGGGACGTAATTCTGCCCTTCTTCCCTCATGAGACCCGACCTGCAGTACTGCATCCAGCTCTGGAGTCCTTAGTACATGAAAGACCTGTTGGAGAAGGTCCAGAGAAGGGTCACAACAATCATCAGAGGGTAGGAACACCTCTCCTATGAAGACAGGCTGAGAGAGTTGGGCTTGTTCAGCCTGGAGAAGACTCTGGGGAGACCTTATTGTGGCCTTTGAGTTCTTAAAAGGGGCCTATAAGAAAGAAAGGGAGAGACATTTTAGCAGGGCCTGTTTTGCCCCTCAATAGGACGAGGGGTAACGATGTTAAACTGAAGGAGGGGGTTGGACTAGATGACCTTTGAAAGTCCCTTCCAACCCAAACTATTCTATGATTCCATTCTATGATTCTGTGATCTTAATTCTGTTAGGAAGAAAAAATTTAGCACACTTGCAGTTATGCAACAATTTAAGAAAGTCAAACTTCCATCCGCAGCTGAGTACATACACCAAGGAAAAAAATCACTAAAAAAAAAAGGAAGAAAAAGAAAAGAAATACAAAAAACAATTGACAACTACCAACTACTTACTCTGACACACTGTACCACAAGTCCCCAGCTGCAATATAACTTGATACTTTCTCTGAAATGTTTTGCTTACAGCACTCCATCTTCCAACCAACCTTATCAAATGTAATAAATGCCCGGCTTCTTCTGGAGCTTATGTTGAAAATAAAGAAAACTGGAATATGATATTTATTATTAAGACCAGAGAGGATGTTGTGACCAGTGGAGTGCCAAAATGACATTTGCACTTCAGTGACAAACAAGCCTAAGAGTGTTAATAAAGCCCATGTGCTTTTCATTGCTGCTAAGGTAAAGACTGCCCTCTGGAGCAGGTCTGGAGAAAGATCAGGCCTGCAAATTCTACTTGTATGCTTCAAAATCACCATCAGTCCTATGTGTATTATAATTGAGGAGACAGGTTGAAAGACTTTGGGTTAATTGTAATTTTTATATCTGATTTGTGTCAGAATGACTAACTCATGTTTTTCTATATGCAGACCCAGCAAATGTGGTGACAGTATTTAACAATTATTGTATCAATGATCTGGTTCTCCGATAGGTACCTTTTCTGTATGAATTTCACCCAGACCCATCATCTGCCATGCTGCAAAGTAATCTTAGTGCTAATTGAGATAGGCCCTCCCAACACATACAGTGCAACTGATTTTCCGCTGTCCTTCTCGCAGCCTAGAAAATAATGATCTCAGTGCCAGTGAAAAAAACCAACAGATTATCAGTTTGGTTAAGTTTAAAAAATCTAAACCTCAAAGATACTTTGAAGATTTAAAACAGACAAATGAACAAAATTTGTGTTTCTGAAGATGCACTTTCATTTTTGGCTCATGAAAGAACATTTACAATCTAACTTTACTAGTTTCAACATTAGGCTTCCTAAAAGCTTAATTTTTACAGAATTTGGCAGCAATATGGCTCAAGAGGTGGCTTTACATTTCTGGCCTATACACTTCTTCATTCCAAGGCAGGCAGCTCACTGTAAAGGAATTCATACCAGGAATTTGTCCTACTTTAAAGAATATAAGTCTATTTTATATAATATAACCTATTCCATTTCCTTTCGTAATGTTTCTTTCAAGGCAGGTTGGATCACTCATTTACAGTATCATGAAGTTTTGGTGGTGATGCCCCTCAAGTGCCTGGGACCACCACAAGACCAGCAAAGGAGAGCCACCACTGAGACACACCAGCAGTTCCCCTCTTGGCTCATACTTGGACACTGCCTTTAACGTGATGCTAAACACTAACATAGGAAATCAGGCCTCTGAGACATCAGAAAGACACAGCTGCACATGCAAAGAACTGATGACAGCAGAAACCCAGATTTCCAGAGCAGCCTGATGTCAAGGCCCTGAAAGCACTACTGGGCCTGATCACCCTCTCCTGCACTTCTCTCTACCCCCACCGAAGACCAGACCTCTACATTTTACTGTGCTCTATGAATGCCTCAAACTGGCTGTGTTGCCATGGGGCATGGGGGCCATGGACCCTACTGAGCTGGACCCTGACTCAAAAAAGACTTCCTGCCTTGTCTGTCTGGCCACTTTGCAGATGCTGGTTGCCATTCCCCGTGCTGACCCTGTTCACTGTGGGATGGTTCCTTGCTGGCAAGTTCCCTACCCTGACAGTCACATTATCCTCTGCAGCTCCTGGCTCTCTGTCTCTTACAGAGCAGCCAGCTCCAACTGCTCCTTGATAGTTGAGAAACAATTGCAGTATTTTTTTGTGTAGATAGGAGCCAAGACCTGGTACTTTCTTGATGATAGCAGATCAGATGATGGTAGCAGACTCTGAAATTCAGTACAGAAGCAAGAAAATCATGTGTGGTTCTCAAAGGCTCATGCACAGTTTGGACTAAATGGTGGTTCTTTCAGGTACCTGACTTGACCACAATATGCAGACTTTGCAAATACATCCATCTCTCTAGAATGTGACACTTATTTTATTGGAAGGGCCCTCTGGAATACCTTTTTGAGACAAAACCATCTTTCTGCAAAGCAGAGAGCATGCTGTGTGCCCAGAGGAATACATCTCCATGTGAAAGCAGTGAATGTACATGGATTTGTATCACAGCCTCTTGCTTTTCTGCAAATCCCAAAATGTTGCAGAAGAGCCCAGAGACATTGTTCTACACAAGTGTTTCATGCTGCTACCAGCAGAGACTGAAATCTGCCTTCAGGGCACTGGATTTTACTTCATCAAAAGAAAACACTCCTTGGAGAAGAAAGTGCTTCTCTTCATTTCAGTTCCAAAATATCAAACATACCATGATCTTCCAGGAAAAAAGAGGGAGCTCAGCTACCCTACACTTTGATTAAGTATGCTGATCAGAAAATTTCCCAAGTCTGAAAGTAGTAAACTTTTCATTTCAAGCAGTACTTTTTAGACTTTTTTAATTAATAATACACTTGCAGATTATATAAGTCTCTTTACAGCTACTGTCTGGATAATAGCACAAAGTATTACAACTATCTCTGCTTCTCCCCCACTTCTATCCCAATCTTGGAAAACAACAGAAGCAAAATACTCCAACTTTGCCATTATATAATAAAATGTTACTCAGCAGTGCAAATAGTAATTCAGTGTGATCAAGTAACATCACTTGTAGCAGGAAACGTAAAGAAAAAGAAGGCAAAAACCCAGTGCTCATTCATTTTGTTCTGGATATATTGTGATTTCTCAGATCTGAATGTAGAATAAACCACACGCATCTGGTCCGTGCCCCTGAAGTCCTTGATTTACAGCAGTTGTTCTAGCTGTTCATGGTAGAGCTAAGAGGGAGCTCTACTTCTCAGTAGAAATCAAAAGCTTCCCAAGCTGTTAAAATACCTCTTGCCCAGTGAAACCGACAGAGCCCACTGCAGCTTCAGTGCTTTTACCTAAAAAACACAGCTGATTTTATGTCCACTGGAATTTCATTTTCTCCCCCTTCATCCAAATGCTGTAACTAATATCACAGAAGCTTCTGCCAGGATGAAGTCCCTGTGTAGTAGATGTGGGACATGCTTGGGTGATATGCTTTAGTGTGAGGTGTCCCTGCCCATGGCAGGGGGGTTGGAATTAGATGATCTTGAGGTCCTTTCCAACCCTAACTATTCTATGATTCTATGATTCTACGTATGTGTGTCGAAAGCGACTACTGTTTCTCCACTAAGCCTGTGAGTTGGTGACTAAGGAAAGAGAGAAACATATTCTCCATTCTATAGGTGAAGCCTAGCCAAGAAGAAGAATAGAGTAGGTTTCAGCTACTGTGGGCCACCTAAAACTCTGTCCAAGCAAGATATCCAAACTTCCTCTTGTCAGAGAGATACACATCTCCAGAGAGTAACTCATCTCCCCATCACTAAAACCACCTCTAGAAAGTGTAGGATCATTTAGGCTGGAAAAGACCTTTGAGGTCATCGAGTACAACAAGTAACCTATTCACTGGTGGTGACTCAACCACTTCTTTGAGCAACCTGTTCCAATGCTTGATGAAGAAATGCTTTTGGTGAAGAAATTTTTCCCAATATACAATCTTAAACTTTCCCTATGCAATTTGAGGCAGCATTGTTCCCTTCATATCACTTATTACTTGGGAAAAGGGAATGACACCCACCTCACTACATCCTCCTTTTGGGTAGTGGTAGAGGCCAATAAGGTCTCCCCTGAGTCTCCTCTCCAGACTAAACAACCCCAGCTTCCTCAACCACTCCTCATCAGACTTATGCTCCAGACCCTTCACCAGCTCCGTTGCCCCTCTCTGGACCCACTCCAGCAGCTCAATGTTTCTCTTGTAGTGAGGGGTCCAGAACTGAGCACAGGATTAGAGGTGCATCATCACCAGTGCAGAGCACAAGGGTGTAATCATTTATCATTATCAGCTGACTGATAACTCAGCACCACTCAGCCAGTCACCCAACCCATCTTCCCCCCTACACATATATATACACACATATATATCTCTACATATATATATCTACACATATGTATATACACAGATATATGTGTGTGTGCACAGTTCCTCCAACACATCTTTGAAACCCTCCCACTGTCACCTGGCACCATTAATCAGTAGTTCTTGCCAGATTGGCTCCAGGGACATCTGGATCAATAGGCAACAGTGGGACTGCAGCATAAACAGCTTTGGCTGGCAAAGTTTTACTAGGACTAGCAGCTGCTATTGAGGGTGCTTATGATTAGTCCAACTGTGTGGTATCTGACCATTTGAAGGGTATGAAAACCCTGTGAAAAACCACCTTTGGGGTTCCTCATTTTTACTGGGACACCCCTGTAATTCTATGCATTGCCTCTCAGCCTCTCGCCGCAGTCACCACGGGCCACTTGTGAATTATGGTGACAATCTGATGCCCCCATGATCTGCACTGCTGGCTCATGGGTCAGTTCATCTCAAGGAACTCGGATATCAGTCAATTAGGAACGACATCTTTGCAGTTCCTGAAATAGTAATTCTACACCAAAACAGATCCACCTTGCTTTGGCTGTGGTTACAGTAGGACAGCACCACTAATTTGGAAGGGCAGCATGACAGCTAGGAGACAAGATAATTAAGAAATAGTCAAAGTAGAAGATTTTGTACATCCTTTCAAAAAAAATCACAACTCATTTTAAGTTTGCTGCCTTGCTGTTCAACAATAACTGACAAGATTTCCAGGAATTTATTCATACCACACTTAAGATTCAGGTTCTGATCTGAAATACATACAGAAATATGTGCATTACAAACAAAACCAAAAAACAAACCCACACAGATTTTTGATTAGATGTGAGTTGGCTTTAACAATCATGTTAAGTGTGTCCCCAACACCAGAAGCACTTCAGGCTATAGTGCTTTTACAGTGAGAGAGAACACTTGTAAAGAGAGATGCAAGGCTTCCATCCTCCCTATGGCTACTCAGAACCCACACAAGGTACAGTCAGAGCAAACAGGAAGGGAATGTTTTTGCTCTGCCTTTAATTTACTTAATTTAGTTCTAAATAAGTCTTCCCTTCAACTCCAGATGATTCCCCTTTTCTTAAGGCTGTATTTTCTGAGATATTCTTGTCAGCTTGTGGCAAGCTGCTACTTAGAAATATAATACAGATGTGCCAGGAAATCCACAAGGTAAAATCATGCTAACTTCATTTATGAACAGATTTCAGTTTATACACATATAGAAAACAAAACCTAAAAGAACTGTTTTCAAGAAATAAAATCCCAGGTTGGTGCTGATCTCTTCTCCCTGGGATCCAGGGACAGGATGCCTGGGAGTCAGGGGAGGCTCACACTTAATATTAGGATGCATTTATTTGCTGAGAGAGTGTTCAAACACTGGCACAGGCTTCCTCAAGAGGTGATTGAAGCCCCAAGCCTGTCAGTGTTGAAGAGGCATTTGGACAATGCCCTTAATAACATTAACTTTTGGTCAGCACTGAACTGGTTAGCCAGTTGGGCTGGATGACTTGTAGGTCCCTTTCCACTGAACTATGCTATGCTGTGCTGCTCTGTGCAGTTCTGTTCTATTCCGTGTACTGGCCATGAGCTGAATAATGAGACAGCTGTTTGCCTGAAATGTCAGGTGTGTTTTCAGCTCCAGCAACATTTTCAAGACACACAAAGGTAACATGTGGGAAGAGGATTTAATGCAATTTCTTACTGGGAAGAAATTCTTCCCTGTGAGGGTGGTCAGACACTGGTACAGGTTGCCCAGAGAAGCTGTGGTCTGCTCCATCCCTGGCAGTATTCAAGGCCTTGGAGAAACCTGGTGTCCCTGCCCATTGCAGGTGGTTGTAACTAGATGGTCTTTAAGGTCCCTTCCAAATGCGTGCATTTCATATGGTAAAAGAAACATCCCTAAGACACTGACTTCATTGCAAACAAAGAAGTTTCACTTTTGCCTCAAAGGAATTCTGGAAAAAGAGAGGTGAGAGTCTTTTATGCAGGTTAGGCAAACTTTTTTCTTTTCACCTCTTCTCCCTTTCTGAAATCTTGCTTTCCCTCTCCACTGAATAAAGTTGTTGCATTTCACAGGGTCCTGTCAGAACAACTTTGGAAAGCTGCCTTAAACCCCCAAAAAAATTCCAGGACTCAAATGTGTATTGTGGCCACATGGGGGGATCTTAACACACAAGTAGAGATGTCAATTCATCCCCAGCACATCCTAAACAAGGAAATTATATGGTTCAACAAACTGTGCCCTTGAGCCTATGGTAGAGACTTTCTACCTGCACTATAAACAAGTCAAGCAAATGGGGAAAAAATATACATTTTCCATAGTAAACAAGCTCTTACAGAGGAGTTAGATTACCTGAGCCCTTTGTGAATTTGAATCTCCTTGCTGTCACACCCATGTGTCAAGGGAGTGCTGTTCATCATCACTTTTTGGTGGTGGAAGGCATGTCTCACAGAAACTGGATAATTTATTCAGGATGTTATAGGTATGCTGGGGAATAGCGCTTCTGTAAATGCTGGAGAATAAGAGTAGTTTAACAGACATTAGAATACCTCCTTAACGGCTGACTCTGTCTCCTCAGGCCAGGCTAGACTGCCAGAAATGAGCTCAGCAAAGAGGGAAAAACTGAGAAAAGCCACTTTCCTCATAAGCTACAGAACAGTTCTTGAAAGCTGACACACAGAATTTTGTGGAAGAGATGGACAAACGCAGTATTTATGAAGCAAAGCACCACACAGATAAAGCTGACAGCCCACTGTGGGCAAATTACAGTGGTCCCCATGTCTCAGTAACTTACCAAAAGACACCTTAAAGAGGACTTATATAACCTGTTTTCGAGGATTACTTTTATCACTGCATGTGCTAAACTGGGAATTTAAAAAAGGCCATTTACATTGTGCATTCCATCTTCCTGTCGCAAACCATTATGTTGTACATCTATGACAGTAGTAGCTCTGAAAACATTGTCCTACAAAACACCTTTCAGGTTTTTTTTTGGCACAGTATCACCAGCAGCAGTGATAATACAACTGTTTCCAAACTCTTGTTCTTCTACAGATAAACAATTTACTAAAACCAAAAATGCTTCTACAGTGATTTGGAAGATGAGGTGGGGAGATACTTTATTTTTCCCTCTTTAAAGAGTCCTATGCAGTTATCTCTGATATGGATGCACCATGAAGAAATACAGGAGGCACAAGTTTATCTAAGTGCAAGGAAAAGGTTTTGGTGAGGTATGAGGGAAACGTATTTTCATCTCTTACCAATGTGGTTCCCTGCAAATGCAGGAGTGATATGCCATCTTGTGGACAGATTGACTTGCCAGGATGCATTTGGAGAGAATTTCCGATGCTTTCTAAAGGGAAAAAACGCAATACAAGAATGAAGGCAAAGCTGGTGCCTAGCGAAACATGCTCACGAAAATGCAAAGCTATGGGGTATGTTACAGTAATCAGCAGCAAGCAAGGTCATCTCTCTCTGGTATGGCAGCTTTCCACTGGTGCTTCTAGGAGGAAAAACAAGTTTTCTGTGGAGAGGGATGAGTCTTCAGGAAAAAAAAAAACCTTCAACCATGAGATGTTCACAGCAAGAAACGAAGAACTGCCATACCAGCCCCTAATGTCCACCAGGAACACAGGACTTGAAAGAATTACACTTCATACTCTAGACTGCCTGCTTGTGTACGTAAAACCTCTTTATCTGGATGTGTAAAAAAGTATTTTTTTCCATTTTTTACTTTCCTTTTTTTTCTTTTTCCTTTTTTTATTTCATTTTTTATTTTACTTTTGCCAATCCAGCTGACACCAGGCTGAACAGAGCCTGGGGCAATAACAGACCTATCGGTTAAAAAAACCCAAATATCACTTGTATTGTTTGGACTACATCTCCAAAACAGTACCAACTTTGAGATGTTCTGGCATAACAAAATACAAAGAGAAAAAAAATAAGACTTAGAATAAAAAGATAATGTAGGAATAGGAAAAAGAAGACACATTCAGAGTTAGGGAGGAAGTGCGCTCACAGCCCAGAAAGCCAACTGTATCCTGGGCTGCATAAAGAGGAGTGTGACCAGCAGGTCGAAGGAGGTGATCCTGCCCTTCTACTCTGCTCTCGTGAGACCTCACCTGGAGTACTGTGTGCAGTTCTGGTGTCCTCAACATCAAAAGGACATGGAACTGTTGGAACAAGTCCAGAGGAGGCCACGAGGATGATCAGGGGACTGGAGCACCTCCCATATGAAGACAGGCTGAGAAAGTTGGGGCTGTTCAGCCTGGAGAAGAGAAGGCTGCGTGGAGACCTCATAGCAGTGTTCCAGTATCTGAAGGGGGCCTATAGGGATGCTGGGGAGGGACTCTTCATTAGGGACTGTAGTGACAAGACAAGAGGTAACGGGTTGAAACTTAAACAGCAAAGGTTTAGACTGGATATAAGGAATAAATTCTTTCCTGTTAGGGTGGTGAGGCACTGGAATGGGTTTCCCAGGGAGGTAGTGAATGCTCCATCCCTGGCGCTGTTCAAGGCCAGGCTGGACAGAGCCTTGGGTGATATGGTTTAGTGTGAGGTGTCCCTGCCCATGGCAGGGGGGTTGGAACTAGATGATCTTGAGGTCCTTTCCAATCCTAACTATTCTATGATTCTATGATTCTAAGTCTTTTCAGATCACGGAAAGTTTGGGTAGATTCATTTTCCATGAATGAGTTGGCAGCCTGTGCAACAATAAAAGTGTGATTCAGATCACTTCCTTGCAAATTCTTATGACAATGAAGATTGAATGGCTGTCATAGGAAAGGACTGAGATTTCATGCCACAGTGGATAGTGTCCTCTCTCCTGGGACGTTGACTTCGCTGTTCAGACACACCACATCTGCAGGTGCTTTCTTGTTTGTTTTTAATTTATATTACTAATACTTAAACAGATTAATGTGTCTCTGTGTACTTCAAAACACATTTCTCAGGGCTGAAATGCTATATGAAAGACCACGACAGGATTAAATGTGATCATTTTAATTATGTTTTTTTCAGGAGGGAAAATAATGAATTTTAGCTAGAGTTTTCTTTCTTTATCATTCTTTTTTCTTCTTCTTCTTCAGAGGTAAACTGCAACTTACACTGTAGTTTTGGAATTCTCCAAGTGTAAAATTACCATAGCACAGTTTTTCATATTTGACAAAAATCTCTTCTGTATGTAACATGTAACCTTGCTTTTTATTACATAAGACATAAATCCACTGAGTTAAATTTTCCAATTACTACCTGTCTAGAGGAGCTGCAGCAAGACCATATGAAGTATTCGAGTTTTAGTGGGGAAACATAATTACAGTTGTGTTGAATGCATTCCTATCACATCCTAATACTTTATATGCTAAAAAGAAAAATGCTTAATTCATAAGACCTTTATGCTTCATTTACATTTTTTTCTATGCAGTTTACTTAAGAAAGTGCATAAATAACATGTTCCTCTAAGGTAATACATAAATTCTGGTAAGCCATTCAGCTTTCACTCAATATAAAGAGAAAGGCATACCTTGATCACCTGTGTCACCAAGCTGAGTGTGAAAGAGTTGCCTTCCAAATAAAATTCACCAAGTACTAGGAAGGTCCAGGTAATATAAAAGTCCTACTTCATATCTAGATTGTCCATTATTACCTTGACTTCAACTTTCTAGGGCTAAATGTCCCAGCAGCCAAAGTTTCCAACAGCTAAAAGAATTAGGGACCTGAGCTCTGATGGGATTCAGGAAGTTAGCTCTGTTAATTGCCTGTAAATGCTTGTGAAATTTTCCTTATGCAGTAAAATTCAGCAACATTAAGATTACTAGAAAGAAGCAACCTTTATTTTGAATGTATGCCTTCAACTTCATTGCCGATAATGGAATTCAAAAAAAATAGCAGCTTGAACCTACAAAGGTTCTGGACATTTTCGCTGTTGGAGCTTGGCTGTGAGAGCCTGAGACAGCTGCCTGGAGATCATTATACTTAGCACTAGGTGGTGTCTAAGCAAGCAGATCCCGATGTTGGTGGAGCTGATAGTAGAAGAGTATGGCCTGGCAAATTAACGGAACAGACCATTCAGCCTACTAAGTACCCTGCATTGCAGGCAGCAAAGAGATCAAAGATGGAACCTTCAGGGCTCTGCAATACTCTGCTGTGGGCATCTAACACACCAACATGCCTCTTTGCCTTCCCTGCTTCATGTCTAATTACTTTGCACTCCAGAGAGCAGGGTGGTAAGTAACATGCAGTGTCTCCGTTACTTAAATGATAAACCCTGTACAGGAAGTTTTCTGTGTATGGAGAATTATGAGAGCAAGGGGGTGAGGAAAGGTGCAAATACAACAAAGCCCAAGAATCACCTGTTATTACTCATCTGCAGATCAGACACTTGCATCTGCTCTGCTCTGATGCACTGTTTCCTTCTGAACATAGCCACCCCTTTCACAGAAAGCAGCTTTTGGTCTTCTCTCCTGTCTGCAGGATGTGATCATCCTTGCTTACCTTATTACAAGCCTTATTACTTATTACATACTTACCTTATTTCATTTAAAAAAATACACAGCATCTGTTGATTTACTGTTGTTATTTCCACAACCCTGATGGCACAGGCCGGCTGATAGCAGCAATCCCTGAGGCTTGTTCTGGTGATAAAAACCTGTGCTGCTTCTCCTCCCAAGGCAATGGGATGGGAGGGCAACTGATGAAAACAATGACTAGATTTTTAAAACAGTCAAATGCAAAAATGGACATGCTCAGGCTACTTGGATGTTTTTTGGTACAGAGGCAATGAATATTATTGCCTGAGCTGTGAGTGGGAAAATGGCAAAGAAAATTAAGCTCTCTACTCTCACTAAGTAGTGACCATGAGGGGGTCTTTGGACTGTATAAGCTGGGCTGACAAATGATAATAATTTTTCATCCTGCTAAATGCTGAGAAAAGGTTATTTAAGATGATTTGTTTTCTTACACAAACCTAAGTCCATTTTTATTTGGCTCTTTCATTTGAGGATTTCTTACTGCTACAGCAGATCACTTATGAAAACATCTGAATTAATGATGGCTTTGCATTGTTTTACAGATAGCTGAAAGTAGAAAAGCATAGCCTGAATTGCAGACAAAATGAGGAGAGCTATTTCAGGGTTTGTCTGATTTCTGATGTTCTTCAGACGTATCAGTGACTTTCTACAGCCTACTCCAGTGAGGTCCTGGCTCTGTCTTTTCTTTGCAGACTCCAGCTTTCAGAGACTTGTTGAGTAGTGGGCAAAGTATGTCCAATTCTGATTGCCACATCATTTTGTGTTCAGTTGGCTCACAGAGGGCAGAAACTCAATAAAACAACAACTTAGGTGACAGCCTTCATAACAGATGTGCAAGTCAGATGTCCAGTTTCAGAGGAATGAAGGGTATGTAACCAGAAATGATGCTTGGAAAATCCTATTCCATTGGCTTAGGATGGACATGAAGCTCACTTGTTGAACTGCTCTGCTCCCTTGAGCAAAAGTCATTCAAGATATCTCTTTTCACAGCATGAGACACTTGAGGCCAAAAGTATCCTGTATAATGCAGAAGCCACTGCTGAAACACCCAACCAAAATAATTAAGGTACCAAAATTCCTTTTACTGTCAAACCAACAAGTGTCTCAGAAACAACACATACCACCAATGAACCAGTGTTTCTAAGCCTCTGCAGACACACAGTGGAGTACACTTAATATCACCTAAAAGAACTTGCCTCTACTGAGATCAGAGGGCACCTCTTTTCGTGTAATTGTGAACCTGGGACACAATTATCTATGCCATTTGTGAAAAGGTGTGAAGACATGCAGCACCAGCTGGAATAGAAAATATTAATGCCATTGCTAGAGTATGCAGATGCTTGCTAGCAGCTCATTTGTGTAAGCTCCAGGTTTCCACCACCCCTCCTTCTGTTGAAGCTGAGCTTCAAAGAGCAAAATGTCATCACATTACAACACCAGTAGGAAGGGGAAAACAACCCCATAAACTTGCTTGCTTTAAATTCTGAGTAGCAGCTTGTTTTGTAGTCACCATTTCAGACTAATCTGCATTTTTCTATACCTCTTATTTAATTTTCTGTTCCTCACCAAACCTGGAGGACATAATATAGTTGTGTTGACTTAGGATAAACCCATTCCTGAGAACACCTGAGTTGACAATCTTTTTCTCTCCCATTTAAGACTTAGAATATTTTCACCAGATTGTATCTGGTAGGCTTTAAACAATTTTTGTTTTTCACACTGAAGTTTAGACATCACTGTGGCTTCAAAGGTGTATAAAAAGCCTTGTCAGAAGTGAAGTATTTGCATATGTAAATTAAGATTTCAACTATGAATGAAATCCTGCTTTTAAGAGTTAAGCAGGTGGAAACAGTACTGAAGCAGATTGTCAGCCAGGAGTGGTTTAAAATATTTGGAGCAATTAATTGAAAGCCTAGTTAATGTATATTTGCAAATACTTTCAGTGTAGAATATCAAAGGTATGTTTCTTGTGTGTGGATAGAGAGGATATTGACATCCAGAAAACAAGGCAAATTGGGTCCCACATGAAAATGGAAATTATCTGTGTTGTGTTTTAAGCCCAGCTGGCAACAAGAACCATGCAGCTGCTCACTCACTCCCCCCCCCTTCTTCCTCCCCCACCCCACTCCCAGAGGAATGGGGAGGAGAACTGAAAGAATATAACTCCCGCAGGCTGAGATAAGAGCAGCCCAGTAGCTAAGGTATAACACAAGCCACTACTGCTACCACCAATAATAATAATGATAAGAGAAATAACAAGGGAAGAGAATACAACCGCTCACCACCTGCCAACCGATACCCAGCCCAACCGGAGCAGTGATCTAGCCCTTCAGGGTAACTGTCCCCACTTTATACAGTGGGCATGACGTGCTGTGGTATGGAATCCCTCTTGGCTAGTTTGGGTCAGGTGCCCTGTCTCTGCTTCCTCCCAGCTTTCCCTCCTCCCTGGCAGAGCATGAGACTCAGAAAAGTCCTTGATCAGAGTAAACATTACTGAGCAACAACTAAAAACATCAGTGTTATCAGTGTTTTTCTCAGGCTGAAAGTCAAAACCACAGCACTGCACCAACTAAGAAGGAGAAAAAAGACTGCTACTGCTGAACCCAGGACAACTTGCTAGTGCCTGTCTCTGCCTGCAGTTCTGCACTGTTGTCCCTCTTACCCCTCTGCAGGGCCACTTTACTACAGAAATAATGACATTCAGCTGGAAAGGGTGGAAGCAAACATAGAAAAACATTGTGCTAACGACTTACTTGATTTGTTTGTTTTGTAAACCATGTAGGCTAGTACCAAGTGAATCAGATGTAGCCTTGTTAAAATGCTGGGTGAGGAAGATGCTGGTAGATAACCTGGATAACACACCCAGAAAAGGATGGTCCTGGCATTCAATGAGGAAGAGTATTTCTGCTGAGTTATTCTCATGCCTTAGGCTATTTACCTGGCTGTGTGACAAGGAAGACCCTTCCCGCCTTTCTTGTATGAGGAAAAGTTTCTTGCAGAGCTCTGTGCTGCACATTGCCTGACAAGGGCATCTCTGCTGTATGTGAGGTAGGTGACTCTGTAGGTGTGTGGTACTGCTCTTTGATCTGTGGTTACAATGAGTTTTTTAGAAATATCCCCAGGGTGCTGCAGGGATGACCTTTTGGCTTGTATATCTCTTTTCCACTGAGGCAATAACCAGAAGTGGGACAGTCATACAAGGATGTTTTTCTGTTTAGTTGTGACACTTACCATGCTTGCTTTCCATTCCATGCATTAGTGAACAGAGAGATGGAGCTTAATTGACTGCTACTGTTTACTGCTCACTTCAAAAAGTATTTGGTTTTTAAACTGAACAGCCTTCTGTTCTCCCCTTAAGTATATGCATGTCAACTGATATGTATGTCTTGACTTGTCAGCAGACAAACAAGCTCCCTTGTTGTAAACTGGGATGTGTCGCATGTGCCTGTTTTGTTTATTGGGGGTGAAAGGAGTGCTACAGTAATTTCCATCATTCTGGTAGGAAGGGTATAGTTCAGAAAAAGAAACTTTTTAAGTTTAGAATGAGCCCTGTGTTCAGGAGAGGTTTGAACAGAGTGTGAGGTTTGGAATGTATCAAACCCCTGAGACTGGAAGGCAGAGGTAAGAGTAAGTTCTTCTTGTTACTTGTCTCTGTATTAATGTATCTTGCTTCTGGATCACAAATAGTGCAGTGCATAGTATAGGTAACCTTTCCTAGGCTTGAGCATGTTCACTAAGAGTGTCCAGTTGTCACTATAAACTATGTGTATTAAGAACCTCTGGAAGCAGAAAAAAACTCTCTTGGGCAACCTTTTGGTAGTATACACCAAGACTATTGGGTTTCAGTTTGGTATTAAATCAGATTGATAGAAACAAAATAAAATGACTGTTTACTGCCATAAAAGTCTTGTTTTCATTTGAATTTGTTTTTTAGTTTAGGTTTCATTTGATCACTTGATTTGAAGGAAGCCTATATTTGCCTCATTTGTTGCAAAAAAAGTTCAATTTGATCTGATTGCACACAAAGTAACTTTATACGTATAATGAAATGTCTTCCTTTTCTGCATCTGAAAGTGCTCTTTATAAACAGAAGTATAAAATACTTCCAAATCATGCTTCAGTGCTGTATCTATAATGGTGTGCATGCTTCCTGGTCTGGGTGGATGTTTCCAGTTGCTTGCAACTTTACTGGGCTGAGCTCATTTATGCTGAAATAACTTTGGCTCCATTGCTGGTCAGTCTTCATTGTGTTTGTAGGCAAGGTTATGTCAGTCTGCCCCTCATGGAGAAAAGTTTTAAATTCATTCATGGGTTGTCCATGCTTCAAGAGACACTCATGAAAAACCCTTGTGCAATCCAATTATTTTTTTAAATAAGCACAAACTTACGTGTGGCATAAGTTCATTCTTGTTTCATTTTTGAGCACTTGAATTCAATAATATACTTCCAACACAACTTGTGTGGTGTATCTTTAGATATGTATAGTACCCAACTTTTCTGTAAGCCTACTTTTTCAGTTATTCTTAACAAATGTCCATAACCACTCTGTTCTTCAGTTACTTCAGTTCATACAAATTGAAAACTTGATTTTACGCTGTCCTCCAAAATGGCTAGTTAACTATCAAAAAATCATTTCTGTATCTTGTGAATGATATTTGTTTGGTATTACTAGAACATGATGACTATGAAACTCCAAGCCAAAGTTTTGCTAGAAATATTATGTAAAGGCTTTTCTGTTGGAAGCAAAGGTGATTTTCTTTGCAGCAAACTTTCTTTTATTCCAAAAGCTGTAGCTGCAAAACAGGTTAGAGTTTACAGAAGAACCTTGTAGTTTATCAGTTCTGCCAATATAATATCAACTTCATCAGCCATCTTCTGGTTCTGAAATTTAGCAATGCTGAGAGTTCTACATGCTGAAATTGAATTACATTAATTTGTAATGATGGAGAACAAGCTTAAGAAATTTGCCTATGTCCTGAGCAGAATGTAAACCCCAAGCTATTCTTTAATCCTGAGACAGGAACTGTTCAGTTACTGCTTAACTGCATTTTAGATGATTACCTGTGGGGTCATGCAGTACGTGTCTTACTTGCCCAATGCTGTGTGTGGATGTAGGCCAGGGGATCATCTTAAATTGAGCCAACATCTGTTCATCAAATGGAATATGATTCAGTGTCTGGGAGAGTTAGAGATAAAGCCCATGGTGGCAAGATCACCTAATTAGAATACTGCTAAACTTTTTCACTTGGCTTTCCTTTTGCCAAGGACTGCTTTAGTTAGTAGTTAAAGCCCTGCCATGTTCTGCACTTACTGGGTTTATTTGCAACATCAAAATTGGAGTACCATTGTCTTTACAGAGACCTATTCCCAGGCATTTAGATCTTGAGTTGTTTTATTGTGTTTGTTTATCTGATGGCTAGTTAAAGCTTGGGTTCTAAAAGGTTATTCCACAGTCTCATTGAGCTGTGATATGAAGCAGGTAGGTAATGTTCTCTGGAGGAGGGAGTGTTCTTTGTGGGATAAAAAGCCAGCCTCCAAAGGGGATTCTAGGTAGGTCTTGCATCCAGACAACCTTGGGGCAAGGGACTCCATACTCGTAATACACAGATAACTTCTGTTGGACAAAAACATGAATTCTCTAGGGTAACATGTTATCTATAGAAGGCATCATCCAGATACTTGCTCTGCTTATGTGAAAGGTACAACTAGTGATCTGGAATGTTTAACTCCAAATGTTAGTCTGGAGCAAGTTTTAGTAATGTCCTGAATCACCTAACACCTCCTGGGATACCTTACACGGAGATTTAAGCAGTTCTTAGATGATTATCCCTAAATATGTTTTCTGTCAGTGTCTTCAAATAAGTGAAATGATTCCTGAAAAGCTTAAGCTTTCTCATGAAGGCTGTAAGTTGTGTGATGAGCTGAGCCTTTCCTAACCTGTAGGTTTTGAAAGGGTATTTTTCTGTGAAGATATTTGCCACAAGCTTTATTATTTTTCATCTCCTGATGAATGCATCAAAAGCAACTGCTTTTTATTGTCAGCCTGTTTTCTGGAGGGGATTGATGTGCTATCTTTAAATAAAAAAAAAAAATAAAATCTGGTGGAGCATGTTAGATGCTCTTGGAGCAGCTTATGCTTAGACCCTGCACGATGTCTATGGGTGAAAATTCTGCTGGATGAAGAGCTGTCAGCTCCAGTGCTGAAGTGTCTCTTCTCGTTCAACTTGGGTGGTTGAAATGGAGAAAGCCTGTGGGGAGCTGAAGCATGAAATAGTGTTTTGAAGCAAATAGGGTGAAGTAATTGAAGGGTCTATACACAGGTGTCCTAATAGTGGGAGGAATTAGGCACACTGAAAGCAAATCAAGCTTTCTTCTTTTTATCTGGTGGGTAGTGTAACTATTGATTTCTTGTGAAAGTCACAGTGGCTGTGATAATAACAAATGAGCTTTCCTTCCCCACAATCAGAACTCAGCACTTAAGAACCCATCAGACAGCTACCTGAGGCAATCTTTACTGTTCTGCTTAGGGTTTAAAGGAAGTGTAATAGCTGGTGATTATGATAATGACTCTTTTAATTTCTGAACTTGCCCCTGGTGTTCACTTGATCAGCATGTATTAAGCATTTAATGCAGTCTGTTGATAATAAGCATATCTAGGACTAGTAGCCCTCTCAACCTACTGGTCACAGAGGACTAAGTAATGAGGTGGGAAAATGAGGGTTAAAGGGGCAGATTAAGATATTCTGGAAACAGCTTGGTAGAAGTGAGGTAGAAATGAAGTGAATTGGGCAAGAAAGCAGTTATACTAGCAGTCAACATTGAATTGTTCTCAGCCAGGCTAATCTCCTTTTTCCTTTTCATCATCCTTTTTTGAATTTCAATAAAAGGGTCTATGCCCAATTTGGTTTAAAATGAGTAATATTGAGGTAAAAACTTTCTAGGTGAAGATCTCAATTCACAGTAATTCCTGTCATCATGCTTCATTTAACCTTAAGGGAAGAGCTTAATGGTGGAAAAGCCTTCACATTTGTTGGTTTTTTTGGTTTTAGGGTGGGTTTTTTGTTTGTTTGTTTGTTTTGAGTTTTTTTCTGGTGTGGGGGTATTTTAGGAGGGGTTTTTTCGGTTGGTTTTTTTTTTGTTGTTTTGGTTTTTTGTTTTTGGTTGGGTTTTTTTTTCAGAATCTTAAGCTTAAAATATGGAAAGCAGAACCAGAACCTGATCTGTGAGCTTTGCAACTGCCTGTAAAACCTTCCTGTGCTGTTAGGCAGCCCAACCACTTACATTGAATTCATGGAAAGGAGATTGTTCAGGAGTCATAACATGTTAATACCTGGGAGTATTAAGAACTTACTATTTAAAATCCTCATACATCGCATGTTGCTGGTTTTATGCAGTTACTCTTCTGCACAATAAATATGATTCAGGAAAAAAATTATAAAACGGACTTTTATATTATTCTTGCCATCTGATTCCTCTAGCAAATCTTTTTAACCTGGAAGAAACATCTATCTCTTTACCAAAAGGACAGCTAAACTTGGTTGGATACATTTCTAGGTAGTGGTGGCTGCAAAAGCAGCAGCCTTGTAGGGCTTAGAAACCTATTATGTGCTGGGTAGTGCCAGTTTATTTTACTGTAGTAAACTGGCAAAATGGGCATGAATGAAAAACTAGCTGACAGGTTGATATGAAATAAGATTGAGTTATTGCAGGGTCACATAATAAATATGTAGTGGAGGTGATGATCAGTTTTTTAATCTGAGCAAAATGCATTGACAGGGATCCCAGCTTTCTTGACCCATTGGAATATGTATGAAGCAACTGAATTTACGTACTTCCTCTGAGCTCAAACATTATGCCAGTCTCTGAGTAAGACTCTTGGTGGCTAAGTGTATTAGTGCTAATTAGCAGCTGACTTTGATTTCTGTAACTGCCAGAATAGTGTAGTACAGTTGCTTTACTTGCTTACAAATGCAAAGATGAGTTGTTGATAACCTGCATATGTTAAAGTTGCTATATGAAAACAGGTGTTGAGATAACCTCATATCTTCTAACAGCCCATATGAAGTCTAAGACAGAGTACTGGAGCCTAAGAGGTGGCAAAGGGAACAGATTTTGTGAGTTTAGAGAGGAGAAGACTAATTGCAAAGAGGACTTTTGTATAACTCACACTGCTGAATCAAATACAACCTGTGCAGTAAGTGAAAAATCAATGCAGAGAAACTTTACTGCATCTAGAAGGCAATGCTAAAGTCTAAGTGGCTATCAAAAACTGTGCTGATACTGACAAGTAGAAAGACTTGCAGTTCCTGTCAACTTCAAGTATTTTTCTAGTAGATTATAAGCTTACACACAAAAATTAGTCCTTGAGATGTTTTGAGAGTTTCTCAACTGAGTGCAGTGAAGCTGTGGGGGTTGTTTTCTGATGGGCAGAATTGATTCCATTTTGTAGGTAAGAACTGGTGGTCATTATAAGTCACTTGTATTGATTTACTGAGGCATCTTTCTTGAGTTGATCATAAATTTCTTATCCAAATATCAAAGGTTGTGATTTCTCACGATTGCTTTCCTGAAGAAATCAGTGTTACAAATGGATGTACACATGGGGAAATGGTACACTTGAAAATGTAAAATGCCTTACTGCAGGATGTGTGTTTTACACTTGATCTTAGCTCACATATTCAGGGAGGATTCAGCTTCAGTGCAGGTAATTTTGAAGTCACGTCTTATTGCTGGTATGGATGAAAATCTAGTGTGAGACTTGCTCACACTTGGTTCAGGATTTTGATATTATTCTACCGATATGTGGATCAGTCTTCAGGCATACAGTAAGGTGAAAATAGCTTAGTTCCTCTTCTTCCAATACTTTCAAGGCAAACATGCTTTAAACGGTTCAAATACTGACTGTATTTCAGAAAAAAATAGTTTTGATTCCAGCTCCAGAGGCTACTCTTGCCTTGAACTCCTAAGTTTCCAGGGCATCTCACTGACAAATATTATATCTTTATTTAGCGACCTATTAGGTATGTTTAGCATTAAATGATGACAAGCATTTTTCTTTTTCCTGTTGTGCCTTTATCGCAACAGCTTTTCCTTTATCTGTGTGCTGCACACCTTTAGTATGTAAATAGGATGCAGATAATCATAGAATCATAGAACGGTTGGGGTTGGAAAGAACCTTAAGATCATGTAGTTTCAACCCCCCTGGAGTGGTCATTAGTCTGGAATATAAATCCTGCTGACGTATCTAGTAGTTTTTCACTTGAGTAATGGGAATGTCTAGTATTCTTAGATCCTAGCAAAACATTATAATTTTGTCAGGTGCGCGTGGATTAGTGGTTCAGATTAAGAGTTTTGTACCTTTTATTGTAAATTCATGTTGTTTCCGTTTGGTCTGGAAATAAAACTGCTATGTGGCTTGAGTAGAAGTGGTGATTCTGGAAAGGAGCTTATATATTCTGGCAGGTCAGTTGCTCATTATTGAGATAATTTTCCATTTAAAACCAGAGTGCTACTTGAAAGCTTTGGCATATTCAAGTTCAAGGTGGAAGTTGAGAGTGTTAAGATTATGGTTAGTCCTCTAAAAGTGCTGTGCATCATAGTACTATGCTAAACAACCAAGTAGTTCTTGTGTTTGCTGTACTGTGCAGAAATGATTCATACTCTGAAAAGGAGATAAAATGGTGGGCATAATATTTCAATGTTAATTTCTTATAAAGACTACTGGTAATTCACTGAAACCTTCAGCCCTTGTGCAGGCAGAGTATGGGGTTTAGAGCATGGCTGTCTTACCACTCAGCTCCTCACTTCTGAGCTGCCCTTTGGGGGTGGCATCACTCCATCATCTCAGGTAAGGGAACATGTTGATTCTTCCAGACAGTCTGCAAGCATACTTGAGAAGGTGAAATGGCCTCTTCAGAGCACTAGTGCAAAAGACAGCCTTTACCTTTTATTCCTAAAGGTTTTTCAGGACTGTACTGCTTTTCAGGTTAGGTCTTTTCTTGTGCCAATAAACATTCTACTAGCAATATTTTGGGTTGAATCTTTTTAGTGTCTGCATGGCATAAATCATTAGAATCATCTTAATGGTGAAAAGTGCAATAAAGCTTTTTATGTCAGAGGTAGTTACTATGGTTTTAAGCTGTATTTTTCCTTGTCAAATACTGTATTGTGTAATTCAGAAATATATATGTGAGAGCATATGTTGTGCTAGAAAAATGTTAGGAAGAAAATAATATTTTTATGATCTTATAGTTCTTCATGTAAGGTTTGTTCAATCTCTACTGTTCCATTGCTTGGGTCAGTAACCAGCTTTAGTGGGAGTCATTTGGGTTGCAAGAAAACGAAGTCTAAATACATACCTCCTTTATGAACATCAGTTAGTAGACCTGGTAATAACACATTAATATGTGTAATTACATACTGGTTTCTCATCTTACTTGATCTTTCATTAAGCTGGTATTTTACAAGAACATTAATCTGAGCTGTATTTCCTGATGATAAAGGACTTCTAATGAGTTTCAGTGACAGTGTACAGTAATGACACCCAGAGAAGAGAATAATTGAAGAGACATTGCTAAGATAGCCAAAGAGCTTTCCCCTTTCTTTTTAGTAGTAGTGCTTATTGCTTAGCCCTGCATTAAGGATGCAATAAAAATACTTTCTCACAGTTTCTTCTGATTTATACCTTGCTGTTAAATTTCAGCAGAATGAATAAAGCCTCCCTCAATGAAAAGCAGTTTTCTCTCATTGTTAGTGGCTAAGTGAACTGTAAGTGATGGCTGAACAACATGAAGGGAAGACAGAATACTGAAGTGAAAACAGAGAGTGATTTAATGCTACTTCCTGCCTTAACTTTTGTATCTCATGTCATGTAACTTGCCTAAAAAGCTGATTTTATTACTAGTACTTGAAGTACAAAAAGATAGTGGATACGAACAGGAAAAAAAAAATAATTTTGTTACTCTACTTTCAAATATGAGAAAAGAAGCAGTGAGGACCTGACACTGTGTTGATGAACATTGTGGTATATATAGTTCATCTTAGTGCTGTGTAGCTTGCTAATTGTGATCCCAGAGGACTGTCTCCTGTCTGTGATGAACTGTTACAATAAGCATTATGATATTCAGCAGCTGAGCCTTTGGGGTATTCACAGAATGGAATCTGAATGCTGCAGTTCTTATTCAACTCCTACTGTTTTGAGTTTCCAAAGTTGGCAGGAGGGAAGATGTTTTCTATTTCTGTTTTCCCCTCTTATGTTTTCTTTAGTAGAAAGCTCTAGGAGCAAATCCTGAGCTCTCAGTAAGTCACAGCTGGAAGTTCCTTTTTTTTATTATTCTTTTCTTTGCATTTATGTGCTGGAGAGCAAGAAGGAGGGACACCTTACCAACTTTTACTTTCAGAAAGCTGGCGTTTACTTTCCCTCATTTTTACTATAATTACTACTTCTTTGAAAGGGACTTTTGATCCTCCACTTTAATAACACTAATAAGGCTAATTTCTGCTATTGATGGTGAATAGTGAGTAATATTAGGAGTTATAACTTCAGTAGAAACAATACTCCATTTTCATCCTTGTTAGCAGTGAAACCAGGAACTGTAACCTGTATACTGCCATGTAGCCCTGCAGCTAATATGCATTTTCACAATATGTAATATATTTGGGGATTTCATAGAGGCTTTTCTAAAACATTGTGATGACCATATAGGACAACTTAGAAGAAAGAGCAATCTTAACCTTCAGTTCTGTATAAGAATTCTCAGGCTGATACAAAACAACATTATCATTGAGTGATTCAAAAAACTGTCCACTTTGGGTGTTAAATCTCTTGGGTGTTTAGTGACAACAGTATTGGAGGATAGAGCAATTCATAATTCTGAGGTGTCATTTGGACTTCTGCTTCCTGTGGACTCAAGAGTTGATTAGTTTTAGTAGTTTTTAAGATTTATCTAAGAAAAATGGGGAGTGTGCTTAGTTTAAATAAAATACTCAATGCTCAAGCAAAAATCTGATGTGAGAAGTTCATAGGTCTGATGGCTAGAGTGTTATATACATATACCTATACTTATATATATGTATACACTCTATATATAACACAATGTTAAGCTTTTTCTGAAAAGTTCCTGGTACTGATGATAAATAATACTTGTTGGGTCAGAACTGATGGGTCAGAACTGATGGGTCTTTTGGGCTTTGTCAAGAGGAATAGGGCAATATGTGCACCATGTCACGTGTAAACACAGTGGCATCTGAAATAGAAACCACAGAAGAAGGATCTGGTCCCTGCTTACCTCCTCCCTTTCTTGGGATAAAAGGGCTGAGATTTGCCTCAGTTCCCTGAGGCATTTCAGCTAGGAGTAGAGCAGATCAAGATAAACTGTACTTATGAGTTAATGCCAATGGGTTGAACTGAGAAATTGAGACTTTTTTTACACCAGGCAATATCAGAAGAATGGTTACACTGGAAGAAGGAACTTCTACCTAGGTAAATGTAGCAGTATTATTTAGCTGATTAAGCTTTCCTAGATTTAGGACAGGTTGTGTGCATTTAACACAGCTCACTTGCCTCCACCTAATTGTAAGAATAGCTTGAAAAGCTGCCCTAGCAACAGTTTATAGCTATAGCAGACCATGTAATTCACTTGCACAAACTGAGCAAATGTAAATAAATTTTTCTAATCTAAAAAAAACCCAAGAAAATGCACTTTTGTTAAATACATTTGTTTGCTGGATTTGCATCATGTGTAAGCTAAATCTGATGTCTCAGCTCTGCCATGGTAAACTTTGAGTGAAGGTACTGTTGAACTGTAAATAAATCAAAGCAAAAAAGATTTTTAAATTGATACAACTGAGACACTGTCAAAGAATTTTGTATTAATGTTTAGCCTAACATGTCTGGAAGCTGTTGTGGTTTAAACCAAGCTGCACAGCTCATGCACTCGATCCCCCCCCTTGCTCCCCCAACTCCCAGAGGGTTAGGAAGGAGAATCAAAAGAATGTAACTCCCATGGGTTGAGATAAAAACAGTTTAATAACTAAGGAATAACACAAATCAGTACTGCTACTACCAATAATAATAATGATAAAGGAAATAACAAGTGAAGAGAATACGACACCTCACCAGCTGCCAACCAAAAACTCACCCCACCCTGCCCAACCGAGCACCGACCGAATCCCTCCTCCAACCCCTAGAGCCCTAGCCCTTCTGGGTAACTTTCGGTTACATCCTGGGCATGACGTGCTATGGTATGGAATACCTCTTTGGCTAGCCTAGGTCAGGTGTCCTGTCTCTGCTTCCTCCCAGCCTCCCCTCCTCCCTGGCAGAGCATGAGGCTCAGAAAGTCCTTAGCCAGAGTATTGGCCAGTATTGGCCAGAGTCCTTGGCCAGTATTGATTTATGAACATCAATACTAATTGATGTTCATAAAGGAGGTATGTATTTAGACTTAGTTACTATTTAAGCAGTAACTCAAAACATAGGTGTTATCAGCACTGTTTCCAGCCCAAAAGTCAAAACACAGTGCTGCACCAACTACCAAGAAGGGGAAAAAATGATTGCTACTGCTGAACCCAGGACAGAAGCACAGATGTAAAGCACATGTGTAAAGCAATGGCCTACCTAGTCTGTTTAAAAATAATATTCAAGAATTGGGTACTAATGAAAAGCAATTCTGTGATGTTTCAGAATAAAATAGTTGACGAAAGGGCATAAGCTAAATAGGAGCTCCTTCTCCTAGAGCCCTTTTGATACTATTGCTCAGAGTGATCTGCAAATGAGATGGACTGTATTGAGAACATGGTAGAGCTGATATTAAACTAAAATCAATTTTCAGTGCAGCAAAAATAGCACAACTGGAATCAAGCTTTCTTACTAGCATAAACCATTTATCGCTGTCTTAGATATAATTGTAAATACATTTAAGCAACTGTGAAGGATTAATGAAGCAATGAACACTTGATTTGCTCTAATGCCCCTCACAAAAATAAGTGGTATTTGAGATGTTTTGACAGTTGAAATGCAACATGAAACTAGAAATAAAGAATACTCTAGGAACAGTTACAGTTACAGGATTCTTTAATTTACAGTTAGCAAAGGAGTTACTTAGTAAAGTCAATTTTCTGAGACAGTCTGAGATTCAGCTGAAGTTCTTCAGGAAGTAACTTGATCATTTGAGGCTTTCCACTGTATTCCAAAGATGTGATGTCACCAATGTAGAAGTCAGTATTGCAGTGCTGTACTAGGGCCCATATATAAAGCACATGATCACTGATTCAAAGCCTATTAAAATGCATACAGCTTAGGGAGGCATGTAAAGTTTTGGCTGAGCTGGTGCCACAGTTCTGTTGACTGTAAATACTTGGAGC
Source organism: Melopsittacus undulatus (assembly GCF_012275295.1). Lineage (NCBI taxonomy): Eukaryota > Metazoa > Chordata > Aves > Psittaciformes > Psittaculidae > Melopsittacus > Melopsittacus undulatus. Next base: position 58,833,254 of record NC_047533.1, read on the forward strand.
TGGACTTCTTTATTTGATTATGTTTTGATGACTGTCACATGGAGAAATGATAAAGACTTGTGAACCAGATAGGTTAAGTTTTTAGTTAGTACTTTAACATAAAGGGTAGTTCCCAAAGCCTTTTTTTTTAAGGAGGAGGAATTGGATGGGAATAACCTACTCTTGTTTGACTTTTCTGGCCATTGTATTTATCTTATTGGAAAAAGATTTTCTGAAAAGTAGCCCAAGGTCTCGGTGCGATGCCATTCTCTAGTCTGTCTGAACTTTACTTTTTCACCATTAGCAGCCCATCTGTTCTTTCTGCAGTGCTTTGCTAGTGATGCCAAGTAATGCCCTATGAGCCATCAGGCAATTTTGGAAAAGAAACTTGTTGGAATAGATAAAGCACTGTTCTTGTTGTTTTCTATATTCAGCTTCTAATATGTCAAGAATCAATGCAGCTTGGAATCTGCAAATAGCTTGTATGACCATGGGTAACTTGTTATAGCTGGTTTTTGCTTCTACCTTCAGTCTTGTCCCTTTGGGACAGATGATAATGACTTAACTGGGAGCTACAGTAATGCCAACTATCCAATGACATTCAACTTTCAGAAGGAACTAGAAAGAGTAATGACAAATAAACTCACCTTAGGTATAGTTATAGTTATCATTAGGTATACGTATAGTTATCATTATGGTTAAAAATTATATCTATTTTTACTAGAATTCTTTTACATGCTATTCTTTTGTAGTCAATACTGGTTTCCTCTGATAGTATCTTCTCTCTTTCTCTGGTGATGGGAATGCATTAGGGGATATGGTGTCCCATGACAACCAGCTGCTGTGCAAAAGTCACACTAACTTTGGCAGTGCTTGTTAATTAACAGTCTCGGTGAGGATGCTGAAGAAAGCTATTCTTTTGGCTTGTATTGGAGTGTATAATAGGCTTTTTACTGGCTTTTACTTACTGCAATGTGCTGCTCTAGTTGCTTTTCCAAGTTTAGTTTCACATTGGTGAATGTCATGCATGTACATGACAGATTAAAGCCTGCAGGGGTGACTGCTAAAAGCTGCACGCATCACACCATTTTTCACACTACAGTTAAGACCTCATGTAAAAGCTGTTGTGGTCAGAGTCAGCTTTGTGAGCATTGGTGGACATTATAACTGCTGCTGGCAGTCTTTTGACAAAGCTGGGAGGGGGTTAATAGTAAATGGGGCATAGGAAGATTATAAAACCAAGTCTCTACTATCAGCTTATATTGATGATGTCAGTTGTGCTGGTATTGTATGAATTACTAGGAAACTATGAAAACATTGAAATGCCTGCACTACAGTGTTGTTACTTTGCTTGCAGTATCAGCTTTTCCTCTTCATTCACCAACTTCAGCTATCAAATTCTACTAACCTTGTGGCAAGTGCTTGGCTGCTGTTTTATTGTGTTTGGGTCAACTATAGGAAAGATGTCTAAAGATATGAAATATGAAGGGAGCTGCAGCACAGCTGAATGGTGTAAGTTGCATACAAATATTGTCAGGTCAGCTTGTAGCAGGTCATGTTATCACAGTGTGCTAGAGGTCTGCTGCAAACATTTTGTATGGCCATTAGGAAATACCTTAGTATGGGTTTAAAACATTGGAGACTTGCTTGTGATTTTTCTCGTGATTGCACTTTGTGATATCTTTTCCTTTCCTGCACCTTCCTGACAATAATACACTGTGACAAGGCTGCAGTGTCTTCTTTGTGGTGCTGCTTTTGGGAATGCATTGAGCTGCTTTTCAATGTGTTCTCATGAAAAATACCAGAGGATTAGTTCTAGAAGAAGTTTGGTTTTAAGTAGGGGAAATACTCTGCTTATCCAAAAGGCAGCCTAGAGAGAGGTTTGAGAACTGCCACATTGTTCTACACATGTCCTAATTTTCTTGCTTTCTTTCCTGCCTTCTATTTGTCTGCAGTTGCTTGGGTCTTGTATACTGAGCTGTCACTCATAAGGTTCTGTGTGTATAATTTTTTCTTAATACCTATTCCTATTTTCCACAATAACTGTCCCTCTGTCTGCCTTTTTATGGTGAAGTTTCATGTTGTCTTCTATCTATAATGGTACATGCCTTTTTGACAACACTGCATTGGATACTTCATCCTGCATTGTAGTGTGAAGGACACTTGAGCCCAGAGGTAGATCTGTATGCCTGATAGTGTGACAGTGATGTTGAGCTCCAAGCTTGGCTGGAGAGAGGCAGACACCACCTGCTACAGCTGCTTAAGTGGGAGTTGGCAGTGATGTGGAAGACTTTTGGCACATATTGGAATTTCTCCAATTAATGCTAGTGTCTTTTTAAATACTTGTCTTCTGGGATCTGGCCTAGGATTACGAAGCTCACCCTGTACAGCATGTCAGAGAGACAGCAGATGGTAACGCCTTCTCTGCCCTTCTCATCTGCTGTCAGTTTGGACCGATGACCTAGAAGGGATGGGCTTTGTGATGCTTCGCCTGGTGTCTGTGGTATCCCAATCTATCCACAGTTGTACTTCTATTGCTGTGGACAAAGTCACATTGTAAGTTTTTTATTTGAAGAGATTACATGGATTTCACAATGGGAGAGTTCTGATACAGAGTTAGCAGCCTGAAAGGGCAAGGGTTTAGAGTGCTTTGAAACTAGCAGGCTTCGGAGGTGTCCCATTTGTGTATCTGCATAGCTCTGACCTTCCCAATTACAACTTCTTTCTAGTATGCACACAAATTTTCAAATGTATAACTGATTAATGTATTAAACATCCTGGGGACCTCTCCAAGCTAAAACTATTTGATGGCAGCTATCATTGCAGGCCTTCTTCTTCCTTTCTTCCTTCCAGTTTATCTCTCAACTTTATCCTGGGGCTTAAAGCAGAGCTGCAAGCATTGGAGAGGACGTAACAAGAGCAGGTGGTCCTTGCAGCATGCCTGCTGCTGTTGGCATGAAACTGGAGATAGGTGTCCTTCTGATACAGCTGCAAGATAACATTCTTACTTTGGTTCATTTGTACTGTACAGCCTTTGGCTACTCATCAGCTTCATGCTGTAAAATGTTGGAGACACAGAGAAAGGAAATGAAGAACAAATTCTGCAAAGTCTTACTGTAACAACTATGTAAAGAATTGCTGGTAATACATGGGAAATAAAAGAACAGACTAGGAACCTGGCCCTGTGCAACACATCCAAGTTGGTTCACATCAGTACCTATCTGCAACAAGTAAGTTTAAAAATTTACATGAACATATTAGTAAGTTTCCTTTTTCTTCCACTGAACCCTTCAAATTTTTGGGTGGGAGAAATAAAAAGTGGAGGGAGGAAAAGAAATCCAAGGCAAATTTGTTTTGTAAGGCAGATGCTGGACCAGTCTAAATAATGATCTGCCTCATGATTTCACACTTTGTACCTTAGTTTTAAGCTCAACTCATGCCAAAGGTTAAGCAGGAAATTGAGCACACAAACCATCCACACTAAAAAGACAGCTAACATGGTAACTAATAAACATACTTCTGATGGGAGTAACAGTGCTGTTATACAAAATGTTGTTGGGTGTTTTTCTCATCACATGAATGCTGATCAGTATGAAGAGTAGTGTGTACTGTTTCTGTGTTGTGGTACCAACCAGTGCTGCAAGTTTTGGTAAACAGCAGCAGAATTTCTCTGACTTTACAGTACTTACAGTGAAGTCAAGCTGCAAGGCAAGGATCAAGACTTGGGCTAGGCCTGAAAAATACAGATGTTGGAAAATTACATGCTGTTGTGATTGCCTGTGTTTTATGACTTGAAATTGGGAAGTAGCAGTGACAGAGTTCTGAAATTGATCTCTTTTTGATTCGGAGAAATCTCCAGGGACTCGCCAACAAAATTTAAGTTGATAAGCAGGTACTCTTCATTAAGGCACCGGGAGACGTGGGGGATAGTTCCCACTAGCATGTCATGTCCAAGCATCAACCAGGCTGTGATTATATTGTCCTTAAAACACACATATTCATTAGGTTACATACATATTCATTGAGTTACTTATACTTCCACTTATATTTATACTTGAATATACTTATACTTGAGTTACACCATAATTCCAGAGAGTTCCTCACGCGTGCGCACTAAAATGTGGTAGTGAACTTTGGGACCCCTGGTGATTATTTCTTCATCATCTTCCCCTTCATCACTTCATTTCAGGATCATTGTCATGTCAGTAACCACCACCAGGCAGGTTCTGGCCAGTTCTTGTGCAATGCTTATCTTAGCTATTCCTTATCTCTATAGTTGTTAAGAAAGCCTAGCATCCTTGAAGTTACTTATTTACAATCCCATTCTTCAGTCAACCCCATTCTTCATTTTCCAGTGGTCAGTAGGCCTGTAAGGTCTTTGTTCCACTGTTTGGCAAGATGGAAACACTGAATGATAAGAAAAATGGATTTGGTATAAAAATTATTATAATGGATAGGATTGTTTGCAATAAGCTTTTAAGAGTGGATGTACATGAATCTTAGAAAAGAGAATATACATTAGGAATAACCCAGCCAGTTCAAATCAGCCTGATGCAGATAACACTTTTGTTTTCATTGGATAGATTGTACAATGAAAATTAAGTAATTATTCTCTTCATTGTAAGACCTATTCCTCTGCATTATGAGCACAGGAAGCAGGTGAGTGTCCTGATATCACTAGGATTTTGAAACTGGTCATGGTTTCCTATGAAAACTGGATGGAACTAGGTTCTGCTTCTGATTTTTCCCTTAATCTAAAGAGGTTGCTCTTTTTAGCCAGTAAAAACTCATTAGCATTCTCCATCATTTTTTTAACTCCAAACACACTTCTAAATGAATTATGGGAGGAACCTAAAGTACAATGGTGTCACTTCTGTATGATGAAGGGCTTCTATATACAGACGGCCTCAATGGTCTTAAAGGTCCTTTCCTTTACATGATTCTATGAATTACTTGAGTTTTGTACTCTCTGGAAGGATGCTTAGTGACAAACAGACTAGCAAAAATGATGATAGCTTTCTATGATGAGACTAAAAGTTGAACAACAGAAACAAGGAAAAGAATTCTAATGTCTCGAAAGCTTTTTAGTTCTAATTAAGATTCTCTGTAAACTTCTGTTAGCCTGTGTTCTTGGAAGAGGTAGTGATCTTTGGAGGGGAGAATACCTTTGTGGTTAAGTGTAGCTGGCACTCAAACTGTGATTGGTCCCAGTGTACTTCTCCTGAATTGACATGTTAACAAAAAAAAATTGAGACCAGATTTGTCATTCCCACTGTGTTACGATTTAAAATGAAAAAGCACAGTTTAAAATGCATTTGAAATCTCGATATTTTGTAGAAATTAATAGGGGCAAAATTATTAAAAAAAAATTGTTATCAGATTATGTTTGTGGATTTTACAGCAAATGAAATTCTCCTCTTCAGAGGAGAATGAAATCCACTCAGGGCATGCAGTGTTCCATGGATGACTTTGAACAGCGATTTTGTCTTGGCAAGTCCATTTGGTCTTTAAATTAGGTGGTAATTACACTGAAAAGTAAAGAGGTGGCAATTAACCTGTTGTATAACCTTCTTAGCAAGTAAAATACCATCCTTCCAATGCATCATAACCACTAAGCTCCCAGTTAACCACACATTTGCAGATATTTGGTCACAAACAGTCAAAGGGGAGAGGAAAAAACCCTTGCAGAGCATTAGAATAGATTTTCACTTGGCCTGCATGATACACATTTGCTGTCTTGCTTAGAACGCTAGTCTGGGACTTGAATTTGTGGATCAATTTTGGTGTGAGCTTGGGGGTGCTCTATCTGAAAGGGTTCATTTTGTGGATTTTACTTTAACCTTTTCTGTGGGTTAGCTTTCAGAGAAATGTTCTTGGATTTAATAAGTGTAGGAACGAAAATATTTCTGTACCTGGGGTTGTCGTTTTAGCTGAACCATTGCTAAACTTGTTTCGATTCTTCTGCTTCTTGTTTCATACCCGCAGGACCCACGAGGTGGCAATGTCTCACAGCAGTATTGTTGACAGGACTGGGGAACTGTTTCGGTTAAAAACATGACAGAAACGCAGGTGGCTTGAATTGTGTTTACAGGGGGGAATCCCTGACGTGCTCATGGTAAACAACTCCGCTGGACAGTGACTACAGAGAGTTTTCGATGGCCTTCCTGATGGTGCTACACCTGGGACAGAGGGCCGAAGGTGCTCTGTGTGGAGAGCTGTATAAGTGGCAGTGCATGATCTTGGATTCGTGCTGGTAGTGAATGTCGTGGAATTCATGTCCTGGTCTGATATTGCCCTTTCTCTCTTTCCACCTTCTTTGTTAGGAAGGAACTTTTAATATACTTAAGATCTCAATTAATTTCTGCTACTGCAGTTAATTTCATCTCCCTTGGAAAGATACTGATTTTACAGCTTGCCCTTCATGCTTGGTGTAAGTGTATGGAATTGATAGCTTTTAGGTAGTTACTGCATCCTCTAGCATTATAGTATTGTGCTTACTAACAGGATAAGTAGCATTTGTTTTTTAGGTTGTCAAGTCAGTCGCAAGCCAGGAAGATGAGATAAAACTGAGCAAATATGGCACATAACAAGAATTCATTATTTGATACAGGAAGCACTAGATGACAAATGAGTTGTGATGTACATGTAAATCCTTTAATGAAAACACAACATGAAGACATCTTCAGTTTCATGTAGTATTTCTCTTGGCTGAGCCCTGAGACTTCCATTAAGCTCTTCATTTACACTGTCTTATTGGAACTTTATGGCTTTCTAAAATCTATTTTAAAATATGTATGTGTTTGATTTTTTTCTTTTAAACCTATTAGTTTAAGATACCTGCAGGTGAGATGGTGGGAGAGAAAGTGGCTTGCTAAATAGCCGAGAAACTTTACCTCAATATTCTCTTTCAATCTTGGTAGATGTTTTTGAGTAAAGGTACATACTGCTGATACTTGAAAGGATCCTTCATTAGTGTTACATGCTCTCACTAGCCATTCTTTTATTAAATGTTGAAGTCCTGAAACTGTGTTTCAATAAGCATGTTTGTCTTAAGAAGTCTATTGTGATTTATGGTCAAGTATGGGTCTCTATATTTTATTTTTCCTGTAATGCAAAGACATTTCTTCTGAAACTTGACATTTTAGTTGCTGGTGAAGGACCTTTTACAGGACAAAAAATTGCACGCATTAAGCATTTGAATCTATGGGCACCTCACTGCTTGGTAGTTTATGTACCCTGCTTAACAGTCCAGAAAAAGAGAGAAGCAATCTTTTCTCAGAGCTTCATCAGCTACTTTGCTTTTTCAGCTGTCTTAAGTTCCATGGGAAATGAACTGGTAAAAAGCAGTACTGATGTTGTGGTCTGCTAACTTGGAGAAATACAAGTTTGAGTCAGCCTGAGTTTAGCTTGGAACTGCTGCAACTCTTTTCAGCTGGTTTCAGCTTGTGACTTGGTTTGTGGCCAGTTTATTTAGGCAATGGTACCATAAGGACTCTAGAAGTGCCTGCCAAGTTTCCTTGTGGAAGATGGCAATTTCAATATACATGTTTACTGGAAACAGAGCTGATGTTTGGTGTGCTGACAGCCCAATGCTTGTCTAAATAATGTCCCTTTCCAAGATTTTGCTTTCTTAATATTACCCTGTCAGTCATGTCTGTTTTCTGAGAGGAAAACAGAACTAAGGATTTTGATGACAATCCATAGGACTTGTTAAGCTTTCTGTAATTTTCTGTACTTTTGCCTTAGCCTTAATGCTTGGTTTTTGCATGCACTTATTGCAAACTTAGAGTGCATCCTTGATCCTTATTTTTCTTGAACCCTGTCCTTATTCCTTGTCCTGACTATCAAAATACTAGTGTGGACATAATTGACTTCAACTAATAGAAATTTAGGTGGTCACAGTGGAAACAGAAGTACCTTGGAAGTGACTGAAGAAAAAGGAAGCTAGTGGCTTGGACTGACTTTTTCAGGAGTGCATAGCTCTCCCAAAAGATCTCATTTGGTGAAGACCTTTATTCTTTACTACAATATTTTTTTTTCTTACAGTTTTATTCATTAATAAGATGATCAGTTTCTATTCCAGTTCACTTCCTCAGTCAAAACCACATGGTATGTAAAGGTAGAACTTCAAAGACAATGACATGTAAGGGCTAACTTTTGTTGCCCTTCAAAGAGGGTGAAGTGTTGTACTGCATTTGAATATACTCTCTTTAGCATTTAAAACAATGGATGTATTTTCTTGAGATTTGAGGATTGCTTTTTATTATTAACAACTTATCCCACTTGACTTCTTGCACCCGTGTTTTGGAATATGAAAAAGCTATAGTTCAATACCAATATTCTTGACAAATATCTTCACTTTGTGTGCTTACAGTTTTTTGGGAAGCATTTGGGAAACCTTTTCCAGAGCTAAGTACTGGTGATGTGTCCTGAGTGTAAGCATAAGAGAACTTGTGCAATGGTAGCGTTGATGTTGCTGCAGTTTTTGAAGAAGGGTGATGAAAGGTCATCAGGCATAACAAATAGTCAATAGTGATTAATCATAAAATTAGCACCTTTTGAGAAAGGTTTACTTACTGGCTTGCTATATGAATAGCTGTACCAGTGTTAGGGTGTGATTTGTTGATCTCACAGCTGTCAGTGCCACCAATAGTAACTCTAAACTTCTTGCCTCAGAGAAGGCTTCTCTGATGTGCCGATAGGAAAGAGCTATGAATTTATGCTAACATTTACTTCCCCTTAGAGCACTAATAGTCTGGCACTTTTCCAGTGTATCCAGAGACAGTGGGGATCAGGTCACCAAGCAGCAGGATGACTCAAGTAAGGAGAGCCAGCCCCTGTGACTAAGTCATGTGTGAGCTTTTTGTGCTAATGTAGTATTTGTCCCAATTTAATTAGCCATCACTAGGTTTCTTTGTGGAAATATCACTTTAAGAAGTGTCTCATCCAGCAGGAGTTGCTGGTTGAAGGAGCTTAATAGGCAGGTAATTAATACAAATGAGAGGCTGTATGTGATGATCAAGAGCTGGCTGTGTCTGTAGCAACTTCATTGGAAGGCAGTAATGAGTTTTTGTTTCAACAAGTTTATTACATCTGAAAACCGAATAGTTTTTCTGATTCCACCAAGCATGAGCGCTGGTGCTTATTATTTTTCTCAACAATAATTTTTCCATTTAGGATACCTTGGGACTGCATTTTGCTCCCATGACTTCTTTCCCTTTAAAACATTTAAAGAAAGAGGACTCAATAAGCATGAGCAGTGTATTTTCTGAAGGAGTACATGATATCCCAGTGTCAGGAACAGTAGCAGTTGAAACCACCCTGGATTCAAGTTACCTTACACTTCAATATTAGTCAATGATTCATCACTGAATTTCAGAAACTTTCATATTGATTGATTTCTTTACCCTCCCACCCATATCAAGAAGAGGGCTGAGAAACAGCATATGCTGACTGCATGATGCGAAAGTTATTTTTAAATTAATTTTCAATTTCCAATGTGATGAATTTTACAACTTCTGATGAAAGATCTTAAAGTGCAATGAAGTTGAATGGCACTGATTCATTAGCGATGACTTGGCTCTGTTTACTTCATCTCTGTATTGCGTATGAGGCGTATAGAGATGTTATTTCATTGGAAAAAGAAGGGCCATATTGCTTCAGAGAAAGGCAGTTGAAAGTACTGCCAATGGAGCTCAGAGCAAAGGGGAATGGGTCCAGAGGCAGCCCTGCATACAGCGTAGAACTGTGCAGCTCTTATGCTCAGACCCTGCTCCTACCGTATATATCTTTCAAAAGGAAAAATAAAAAGCCAGGTATGCTACTGCCATCCCACTTCTGCTATTCCCTATCAAAATTTTCCTTTGGAAAGTAACCAACGAGCCACTTTCCAGGTTTGGCTGACAAAGGGTGAAGATGCTCTTGAAAGTGTATATAATCCTACGTTGGTCAAGTACAGAGTGCTGCTGAAAGATGTAACTGCTCTTTCTATCCCACATGGTATTTCCACCATCTCTCTCTACTCTGAGCTAGCAGTCAGAAAGCTGCAAGGGAATCGGAACTATTTCTTGCTCTAACAGAAAGTATTGATTATGAATAAAGCATAATTATAGGTCAGATTAGTGAGCTGAACCCGCTGGTCTGGTAATAATCTAAATAGAAAGTGAAAAGCAGCCTATGTGAAGCCAAGGCTATGGTAAAGCCAAGCTACCCTGTGAGTGTCAAGGCAAGTGAGCAGTCTCTGAAATCAGTGGGAAACTTAGTTGCTTGCCTAACTTAGCTGGGACTGAATCCATATGGGACAGAGCAATTAACACTGGACTTGCCACAGGTTAGAGGAAGTTGTTTCAAACTAGAGCTCTGAAGCATCAGACATCTTCTGGTGATGCTTTGGTGGTTTTCATGCAAAGTTTCTTTACTGAAAATGTAAACCTCATTTCTAACCTAAGGGAAAATACAGGGTGTTTAATGTGTAAACTGAGACATGCACTCACACAGTTTTTCAAACAAAGCAGTAATTATGGGCTGACTGATGCACAGGGTACTAATTACTATCAGAAATGCAGTTGAGGTTCCTATATGTTGCTTGTTGGCAATATAGAATTTATATCATCTATTTGCTTCTGTCTTCTGTAAGGGCTTAGCTATTGCAAATTTTTGGATACAGTATATTCTTAGCAGTTTAATTTTTATTGAAACTTGACTTTGTGATATATAACTGAATTTACTTATGAAATCTTTGGGTTTGATTCTTTAAACCTTCTGAAAACAGGCATGGGATACAGCTGAGCTTTCCCATGACTAAGAAAAGGAAGCATTTCTATTTCAAAAACATGCACGTATTTTTATACATGATCTACCTTCGGCTTGCTCCTCCTTGTAAATTCACTAGTTAACACCAAGCCTGGCACATACAAGGCTATGTGACAGTGTGCTGTCAGATTAGGGTGAAAAGTGGATTTTTTTCTTTTGAGAAAGGTAATTTTCTTGAAACCTAGTTAATCTGCTGAAAGATGGCTTAGATGCTTTGATGAGAACCATCCATTTACACGGTGTGAAGATATGGATGAAAGGAGCATTCTTTTGTAAGTGGCTAAATCTTTAAGTATCCAGCTCTTCATTGTAAGCTTTCAGTACATTTTGCATGAAAAAGCTTGTCTGACACTAGGGCTGCATTTGCTTCTGTGTGGTTCCTCTAATGTTTGCAATTACAGGCAGCTTCCTGGATATGGTTGGTCCCCTATACAAAAAAGTTGTGAACAGGCTGGAGGGGGTCCAGAGAAGGGCCACAAAGATGATCCAAGGACTGGGAAGCCTGTTGTGTGAGGAAAGGCTGAGAGAGCTGGATTTGTTCAGCCTGGAGTAAAGAAGGCCCAGGGGATACCTGAGCACCACGTTTCAGTATTTACTGGGTGGCTACAAAGAAGATAGACACCCCATTTTTACAAGGAGTCACATAGAAAAGATTATGGTAATGGGTACAAGTTACTCCTGGGGAGATTCCAATTGGACACAAGTGGAAAATTTCTCATAAGAACAGTCAGCCACTGGACTAATATCCCCGGGGACATGGTGACTCCCCAGTGTAGGACAATTCCAGGTTTTGGCTGGACAGCGTGCTGGGACATCTGGTCTAGCTCACGCTTTGCCAGGAAAGGTTGGAGCAGATGATCCTTGAAGTCCCTTCCTATCTGGTATTCTGTGATTCTTATGAGTAGTTTTTAGGAAGGATAGATGGGTAAGCCTATACAAGTGAGCTTCTTGTATATGTAGACATAAATATGTGGATACAAATATGCCATCTACAAGCAAACTACCAGCATGTAATTGAGAGAAAGAAGGAAGATGTGGCTCAGTATCTAGGACCAGCCAACTTAATTATTGACACTCTGTTTTTGACAAATCTAATAGAATCGAACGTAAAGTACCCCTGCAAAATTTGAAGAGTGGAAATAGATCTAATATATGTGAAGATGGGACTTTAGCTCCTTTTCAAGTAAAGGAAGGGAAGATAGAGGCTAAAAATAAACGCAGCAGATACTATTAGGTGGAAATCTTGTCCTCAAGGAAGATGGATAATAATGTCTGTAAGGAGGGAGTAGTGCAGATTTTTGCATTTCAGATTGCATTCTGGAGTTGTATTCAGTGATAGCTGTGGCAGAAAAGTTCATTATTAAATTACATAGGCAATTAATGGTTATCTAAGCATCAGAAATCAGGAGCAAAACTGTTGCAATTTCTACATTTGTATTGCCTAGATACAGGAAGAATGAAATGAGCTTTGTAAATGCAGCAGGGCATTTAGCATGGCAGAAGAGAGAACTCGCAGCTCTGAACTTGCTGCATGGCATGGCCCTGCATGTGCAAAACTGCAGGGGAGACAGCAAAGGAAAGAGCTGGGTATTTCGTATATGAAAACATTTTCAGTCTATGAACTGGAAGCTTGCAAAAAATTAAGTTAGTGGTATAATATACTCACTTTAACAAAATAAAAGGACATACAGGTTTTGAAAATGGCCTTCAAAAGCAGCAACCTATTTCTGGTGGCTATTGGGAGCCAACATTTTCCAGATGTCATATGAAAAATAATGTATATACCAAAAAATGCTGAAAAACTACTGTTATGGGTAATGAAGGTAGAAAGCATTTTGGAGGGCCTGTGCGGATTCCCAGGTAACTGCTGCAAGATGTGAGCACTGCCTTGGCTCCTGCTGAGATCACGCAGTTTCAGATGGAAAGAGGAGGGAAAGATCAAGAGGGAAGTCAAGTTGCTCTGTCTCTGGATGAAGGCTGGCAGGTGGACAGTGATAGCATAGTGCCTTGGTTTATAGGAGTTTGCCAGAAGGTCTGCATGTCTTTGGCAGTAATTTGTCTTGACAGCACCAGCTGTCAGTCAGAGAATGAAGTCTCAGTGCTCCTGTGCCTGCCACTCTCTTCTGTGCTGATGGTTGAGATAAATGCCAGATGCTGGGTTGCTTGACAGTAAAGAAATGCATTGTGGAGTACTCCCTGCAGTCCTTTTCCTTGCTCATTATATGTGACATAAATTTTCTTAAACATAAGAAGTGTTAATCAGAAATATTGAGAGAGCAGCACAGATTGGGAAAGGAGGTCAAGCATCTTGTGCAGAGACTCCTTGTCCAACTTTTGCAGTTTTGATTTTCCACATTAGCTTATGTGGAAGGAGTGATTCCACAGATGCAGTTCTCCTGGCTCCTATCTCGAAGTTGGTGCTGTCTACTGGTAGTTAAGGTTGATTTTCCTCACAGTCTTCAAATTTTTCTTTTGCAAGAAACAAAAGGTAGACACCCCTGAATAAGTCAAACATTGCATGCAGTTGTCTGTTTTGAAGCTTGGATTCAGAAAGACATTCTGGCCCCTTAAAATCAGTGGCAGATTTGTTATGGCCTTACATTTAATAATGAATTAATTTAATTACATTGTAAGAAACCAGTGGCTTATTTTACCAAAACGGTAGTGATGGTCTAATTTGTGCAGCAGGCAACTGATGTTGCAGGACTGCATAGGGAAATACGTGCAGGTGTATGCATTCAGTTTGCCTCTAGGTGATGTTTAGGGATTGGCACTTTTTTTGTTCAATTGCTTTAAGAACTGTAAGCATCTGTGACACTCTGAAAATGCATATGGGGAGTAAACCTAAAGTCCTTGTGATCTTCATTTTTTCTCTTGTGTCTGGAAACTTGTTGCTTTGGTTGAGAGCCAAAAGCAGTGCTAGGGGCTAGTGATAAACAAACGAAAAACAAAACCAAACCAAAACAACAATTCAGTTGACTCAGCCAGCTACTGCTAATCAGCACTTTTGTGCCCAGCTTTCCACTACCTCTTCCTGATTATATTTCTACCTAGGGGAACTGGAATTTGAAAGTTATCTTTAATAAACAACCCACAATCTTGGTCAAGCTGTGGCTTGTTCACAGCAAGTAAAGTTGGGTGGATTTTTGGGAGCAGAAGAGGGTTCCTTTTGGTTCTCTGCTCTTTCTTTGTACTTTCAGCAATCTGGTTTCAACTCATCACACTATTTCACTCCTGCTGTGACCCAGAACTGGTGCTTCGGTGGCAATAACAAAACACGGACATTTTACATCTGTTTGTGCAATGAATCGTGACTGGTTGAATAGGCTGTATTAGAACTGGTGCGTGGGAAAATCAATTTGAAAATTAAGTTTGTTGCATGTGTGAGTATCTGAGCAGTAAATTCTTGCTCAGTTTGAAAAACCTGGAAGGGTATTTTCCGTTTCCTACTTGGAAGTTCAAATCATGGGGTCTTGGAGTTCAGCTCTAGAGTCACTCAAGCTGCTTCCTCTGCCCCCAATACCTGTATGGTATGTTTTTACCTGGATCTCTTGTTTCTGCTTGGAAGTCTGTGGGCCTGCAAGTGGTAAAATTGTTCTTATGCTCTGACAGCTCTCGGGTTTTAAAGAGAGCTGAAGTTCAGATGCAGAGCACATTCTTACAGTAGGGGGAGTAAACTGCCAATTAATGCAAAACTTGCCCTAAGTGAGGTCAGTATTCTGCTATTATGCAAAAAAATAATTATGCTTGGGGGCATCCATTTATTTTCATGAATGTCATTTGATTAACCAAAGAGATAAGGGATGGAATATGCTAAAAGGGAATTATGAGATTGTAAGATTCAGAAATGGCTTCAGGTCCTCAATTTGGACAGTCATAAATTTGGTGGTAACAAGGGTTCAGTTTTACTTGCTTTCTCTTTAGTGAGACAGTGGTGCAGGCATCCTTAAAACCATCATGGTACTGTGCTATGTAAAGTATTCTATATATAATATTTTCCTGACTGAACCAGTTAAGAAAAATGGAAGGAAGAAAGCTTCTGCATAATTTTTTCCTGTTCTGTCTGCTGATTCACTGTGCCCATGGCCAGAATGGTTTGTATTGATGTTAGTCTCCTGAGCCCTTGGTAGTAGAAAATGGGTCAGTGAAGTGAATAAAAGTTGGTTCTGCATTTGCTAATGTCACTATTACTGGCTTTGTAATTCTTATTACTACTTTTTTGTTTGATAATACAATAAGCAAGTATTAGCACCGACTGAGATCAAGCATGCTGTCTAAACACACAAAGGAGAGTTAGTCCTCAGTTTAGATGAGATAATGGCATTTAGCAGAGGCTGGTTTTAGTTGCTTTTAAACTTGGCAAACATGAAGGCTGAAATTTGCCTTGTTAAATGTTTATATTATCTTAATATTTATATTTTATAACTCTAGAAGTTTAGCTTTGTGCCTTTGGTCTTATTCATTGTATATAATAAAGATCAAATTGTTCTTTAAGTTGGGTGATCTGAACAGCTCACAACTGTTAAGCTCTTTTGTAGCAGTTTAAGAATCAGTACATTAATAAACACAATTATATTTCTCCAATTTTTAAGAATCTATTCATTCCAAATGCTTGAGGATGATTTCCAGCCACTTGGAGCTATCCATTTTGTAACTGCTATTCAAAAGTGAACTCACTCGAAGAGGTGACTGAAATTGCTACCATTCCTCTTTACATACATGAGTTTTATCAAGTATGTGCAACCTATTGGAGACATTGGAGAGGCATTTCCTCCTTGGATCAGAGGGTCCACTATATAAACCTCAGTCATGACCTGAAATGTAGAAAGGTTTACATTTTTAATAGAGAGCTTAACAAACCTGTGTTTCAAATGACAAAACAGGTTTTGCTTGATTACCTATTAGCTTACAGTAGGGTGTCAGAGAGTTTTCCCAGAAGACATCTGTTGAAAAATTGCTGCTAGACTGAAAGGAAATTTGGGATAATTTCTGTGCTGCAAAGTCTGCTCTCAGGCTTCTGTATCTTCTTTGCCAAAGTAGTTATCCCCAGGGTACAGTGGGTTAATTTCAGGTATTGCTTATTTTTACTTCTGGTGCATCCCAAATTGTGACTGGCTTCTTTCTTGAGCCACAGCTGTGTAGTCTGCTTCCAAGATGACTATGTAGCATGCACTTTATTTCATAGTGTGGTGGCAGTTGTCTTAAAAATGCTCAGTGAAAATACAGGCATCTGGTAGAAAAGTCTGACTCTGAAGAACCCGGCTGTGAATACTGCTGTTTGCAGGGCGTTGGGAGCACCCATGAAGGGAGTTGCTATTCTGTGTAAGGGCAGGGATAGCAGCTTGAGTGAGAAGGGTTGGGGGAGGCAAGTAGTGATTTGCAGCTATATTGCTTCCTTTGAACACCTGCATGCCATCTCTCTTCTGAGCAATGCTTTTGAACCACAGACAAGCAGGAATGGAGCCAGGTAGTTCTTTTGGGGTTGTTTTGGTTGTTTTATAAGCAGCTTGTATTGTTTTGTCCTCTGCCCCTAATTGTCCTGTGTGTTTGGGGGTTTCCCCACTGTAATTTATGTCTCTGATACTCTCCCCACTCCCTGCCTTCCCCCAAAGTGGCAGACAACAATGTCACTGATTGGATCAGCTGGACAGGGTTTAAAATAGCGGAACTCATGTACCTGAGTACTTCACCAAGGCTGGTTCCCAGGTTAGGACCAGATCCATATATTTTAGGTGTTTGTTTTAGTCCCTGAAGAGATGAGTGGAGTAAAACTCTACCTCACCTTGTTCCAGAAATGCCTCATATTTCTCCACTTCTATCCATAGATGCAAAACCACAAAGTTTGTCTTACTATAGTTCATGAGATATCTGAAGAAGGAGTCTGATCAACCTCCTTGTTAAAAGGGAGATCGTGATTCAGCATCGATCTCAGACAACCTGTCTGACCTTCAAGTATACAGTTTTGTTACAATTCAGCATATAACTGAGTTTCTGAAATGACACCTATGAATGTCAAAAAGCAAGTACTCTCTTTGGCCATCTGAGCTTTGTGTTGCAGTGGTACATCTTAGTTGTATTGCTGAAGAATGCTCTGGCTCATGGGACAGGCTGTTTTCTTACAAGTATGCATCTCTGGATTCACACATGCTTCCAGTGGTTGACACTGTTTCTTACTAATAGTCTCTAGGACAGCTTTTTGATGCGAGCAGTAGATGATGGAAAAGCCTAAGTATTTTTGCTATAATTTGATAGTCCTTTGAAAGACCACTTAAAGCAAGAATCCTCTTCACACCATTCTTGGCTAAAGCCCTGTTTTCATTTTTGCTCATAGGGCAGGAGCTGCTATGTTGCGCGTTCTCCAAGAGAGGTTAACCTAAGCAACTTTTATAAAATAAGAAAAAAGAGCTTAAAACTGAGAAGTACTGCATATAATAGCAGCCTCATGAATGGTGTCAACAAAATTAGGCTATTAAGTACAGTTCTGAAAACTTGCTTGGAATAATCCTAAAATAACAATCTTACTTGGAAGTCCTGCAGGCTCAAAAGTGAAAAGAAAATGGGACAGGGATGCTGTACTTGTAAATGTATTCAAAGTCCATGTAGTTCTAAAGATCACTGTAGAAATTTTGTGGAGGAAGTAACTTGTTAGGATGTGTAAGCTCAGGTTTGGAAGTACTGTTTTAATTGTCGGATCCATTTGCATATGCAGTATAGATCCACATCTCTGATGTAAATAGAGAGGGTAAGGAAAGTAGTGACGTATGTTGCCAGAAAACAGTACTGTTACTGAAGTTCATGAGCCAATGCTCAGAAAACAAATATTAGAAAGCATTTATAGTTGGCTTGCTGTAGAATTCTGGCTGTGGATGAGTTGTTGATGCTGGCACTAGGGTGTTGGTTTCCTATGTTTTTTTTCTTCAAGGAAGTAGGGCTGATCTTTGGATGTAAGAATATTGTATAAACAAAAGGAAAGAAGATGTAGGCAAACCCTGGACAAGTAATAATCTTCACTATTCTTTGGGCAAGCTTATATCTGCATTTGGCACCAATTCAGAAGGAAAGGATCTGGAAACTGGGAACTGTATATTATAACACTCAAAAGGAAAAGCTTGAGGCTCTGATTTCTTTCTCTCTTGTGGTTAAAATGGTCTAGGAAGCTTTGGCTGTGATTCAGCAAAGCACTTAAAGTTTGTAAGCTACCTTTTCTTATTGGTCTCAGTGGAACTGTTTGCATTAATTCACGCAAGTCCAAGCTAGAGTTTACTGAGTTTACTAGACCAGAGGCTTTATGACAGGTCAGTCCTAAAAAGGCTGTCCATGTAATAGTGGTACAGAAATTGAAGTATAAGCAGCACTGAAAACCTGAAGAGATGGAGATGGTTTGATCTTTCTTGTGTGTCACCCAAGGCTAGCTTTAAAAATTTCTGACAAGTGTATTTCTTGAGTTTTTAATGCCCTCCATAGAGGGAACACAGCATAGACTCTTCTTCCAAGGTGGTGAAAAATCAGTGCTCTGACACTGAACCAGTTTATAAACATAGGAAGTGATTCTGTGTGGATGAAGACCATGTTCTCAGCTGGAGATACCACATGGGTTGCTACATTTCTAGAAACAGCATTTCCAACTTTGCTGTTGAAATTGTCCAGTATTAGACAGCTGAATGTGCTGTTAGGACCCAAGTGTTTGGCTTTATTCAGTGGCTGTGTGTCTGTAGACAGGAACTGAATGTTCTATACTGAGGAACTGAATGTGCTTCTCCCAGTTCTTCTGAGCAAGTCTGCACTGAGGTTAGTGGTTACTGAGGAGCCCCACCAACCTCAGGGTGAATAAACTGTTGTGCTATGTGCTAAGGACAGTAAAAGCAGCTCCCATTTTCCCCTTGAGGAAATGGGTAACTGAATTCAACAACTTTGTATTTGGTTGTCATCTTTTACATGTTCTTCGGTTCTTGGAAAACTGTAAAAAGCTCTATTTAAAATGGCAAATCAAAATACCCATACTTTTTTTCCTCATTTATGGTATTGATGTATTCTAGTATCATAGTAACAAATGAAGAGCATAGACTCATAGAATAGTTAGGGTTGGAAAGGACCTTAAGATCATCTAGTTCCAACCCCACTGCCATGGGCAGGGACACCTCACACTAAACCATGTCACCCAAGGCTCTGTCCATCCTGGCCTTGAACACTGCCACAGATAGAGCGTTTACCCATCCCAGTGCCTCACCACCCTCACAGTAAAGAACTTCCTCCTTATATCTAATTGAAACTTCCTCTGTTTAGGTTTCAACCCGTTACCCCTTGTCCTGTCACTACAGTCCCTGATGGATAGTCCCCAGCATCCCTGTAGGCCCCCTTCAGATACTGGAAGGCTGCTGTGAGGTCTCCACGCAGCCTTCTCTTCTCCAGGCTGAACAGCCCCAACTTTCTCAGCCTGTCTTCATACGGGAGGCTGTTAACACACTAGCAGTTGAGGACCAACAGTATTGAAATGATACAAAATTCAGCTCCAGTAATAAAAACATCAGAATAAATACTAACACAACATTTGAGAAAATTATATAAGAGTCACTTCCTCTTCCCTCTCCACCCCACCCTCCCCTTCAGGAGGAATTACATCATCAATTTCTGAGGTTTCTATTGAGGTTTTTTTCATGCTTTCGTTATATCAACAGGAATTTTGCTGCTACTTGATTTCTCCTTGAAGTTGAGTCTTATTCCAAGTGATTAAAAGGAAATAAGTGCCCTGCATCCACACTTCGAAGGCTCTGTTACCTCCTCTTGAAATTAATTTTGTGAACTGAATTCATTATCTATTTAAATCTGCAATGTAACTGGGAGTTGACAGGGGAAATAACAGTAAATCTCCAAACCTTACTTTCTTGGAAAATGTTTAAGAAAAATCTTGTATATCTTATGCAATCTTCATTAAATAATAGTTAACTGATGTTTAAGAGTTGTGTTATGCTATATTTAGAATTAATGAAAGTATTCAATTAACTTTAAGTTTTCACTATTTTTCAGTTAAATGCCAAGGCAAGAGTAGTGCAAGATTGTCTTCAAATGCTAAGTAAAAAACATTGAAAATTTGTGTCCCAGATAATGCCCACCTTATCTGCCACTTGTAGAATTCATAAACTGATGTGGTATTAATGGGTGAGAATGATTACTGGTATTAGTGTAATGGACATTAAAAAGCATAAACAGTTAACTTGAGCAAGATGTGATTCTTGCAATTTTCAAGGCTTCAAAGCTTCCTTAGGGACAAATTATCCTCTAAGTGCTTGTTGGTGTTTTACTCTGGCTTTCCTTTGTAACAGCCTTGCTGGATGTCACTGGAAACAATATATTAAAACTAGAATTAACATTGGTCTAATACAGGGACACTTCTGAGAGTCCTGAGCCTCACGGGGCTCAGTAAAAAAATCAGACTCTGTCCACTTAAAATGAAGCTGATCATCACCCTGTCGAAGTAGCATCAATAATTAAGTAGCAGCCTATAAAAAGAGCATCCTAGATTCACCTCTGCCTTCAGATCTGCAGGTATGAGTGACTCCACAGGTGAGAAGTTGAGGTGGGGAAGAGGATCTTATCTCTTGAGTAAAATGAAAGCTTGTGTCTCAAGTGGAAGTCAAGGCCCAAAATATGGCTCTCATGCAAATCAATGACAGGTAGCCTCTGAAGAGGAACTTTTCACTTATAGCTTATAGATTAGCTTCATTTCCCTGGAATACTCAAGGGGTGTGGGTGGGAGAGGCAAAAGTCTGCCAGGAGTCATCAGTGTTTTGCTTCTTTTCCAAGCACAACACAAGGAGTATGACGTTTGTGAAAATGTGACTCACTGGAAAAGCTTTTGGTTGTGATGTGCTTGTAGGGGTTGAAACAGGAAAAACATCTGTTTTCCTTAGTCTGTTACCAATCTAATAACCGATGTTAAGGCTAGTGTGATACCTCCGAAGCAGTCTGGAAATTATCCACAAGAAAGTATTTAAAAATACATTAGTAAAAGTTTTTTCCCCAGTATTAATCAAGAGTATTTGCTGAGAGCTTTTGAAAGTCTGAGTGTGTGTGAGAATGTGTTTTCACAAGGAA
Organism: Melopsittacus undulatus; assembly: GCF_012275295.1. Taxonomy (NCBI): domain Eukaryota; kingdom Metazoa; phylum Chordata; class Aves; order Psittaciformes; family Psittaculidae; genus Melopsittacus; species Melopsittacus undulatus. The sequence goes on from NC_047533.1 coordinate 58,854,137, forward strand.
AAGCTTTTATAACAAAAGTTTGTCTGGGGCTCTTGATTTGAAAAAAGGGAATACACCACTGAAACCAATGTTACCTGTGCTTGTTTGCATTATAATGTAAGCCTTCCTACTTGTAGGATTTGTCACATCACATTTGCCTTGTGTATCAGAAGGAAATCCTTTCTAAGGGACAGATGGTATGGCAGATATCTGTGTATTGGAAGGATTGTAAGCCTTTGAGAGTAAAGACCCTTAAAATCAAGTCCTTAGTCTTGTAAACTGTACAGCAAATATACATTGCAACAGATGTGAAAATGCTACTTGGTTTTGAATTGGCTAAAGTTGTATAAAAAGACTGCTGTCAAAAGCTGAGACTGGGTTTTATTTTGTTTTTCAAATCTGGGAGCCAGCTCTGTGGGGATTCCAGCATACTTCAGTCAGTGTGACAAAAGCACAGATGTGTTGACAGCTCTGGACTTGTGAATTCATATCCAGCACAGTAATTTGCCCATCGCAAACTCACGGCCTGACTCTTTGCCATGCCTTTTCAGTTTATACATGCATCCTGTTTGGATCACATTAGAGGAAGTACTGCCAGCTGGTCTAAAAGTTATATATAGCTCTGTACAGCAGGGTACATACTTGCAGTTGTGGGTAACTTTCATCAGAGATGACCAAAACCACTACAAAGAAAATGTAGATGTGAGTCTGTATAGAAAGAAGAAAGTTAGATTGTCCTTTGTAAGGACTCTACCAACAGGTAGGCAAGAAAAGGTATTTAAAATTAAAATGCAGCATGAAGAAACAACCATGGGTGATACAGGAACATGTATGATAAGGTGTGTATGAAATAGGAAGCTGGGGGCTTTTTGCCTCAGTACAGCAGTTAGTCTTGACTTTATGGTTAACAAGCAGGATGTACACCTGGGTTATGAATTCACAAAGAGGGGTTAATATTTCTTTTGCAGATGCCTAGTTCTTGTCACTGATACACTGCTCCCTGAAAGGGTTCATTATATGGTAGATACCTTGTTTGGCTTGAGGCTTAGAGGCCTAGATTTGATTTTGTCTTTGCGTACTGCTGACAAAGAAGGCTGCGACTTTCAGTTGAGTTTTTGTTCTATGGAGACCATCAGGTACAGGAGGGGCCATTGGAGCCTGAACCAGAAGGACTCCAGAGAAGTATAGAGCTTGTAATGGAAGCGTACTCACCTGTCACATAGCTCCAAGCAGCAGAACTGTTGTTTCCATGACAGCAACATACAGAACTGGAAACAGAAGCAAGTTTAACATATGAAAACAGAAAATGCTATTTGTTTTGGCTGACCTAAGTGCCCACAGAACTTAGTTTTGGCACAGGATAAAACAGTATTATATTTTTTGAAGCTTTTCAGTAAGTACTTGAGAAAGTATGTAGCATGAAAAGCCAAGCCAAGATAATCTGATGGTGAAAAAGATTTGTCTTTGCTATCTTCTTAAACATGGCTTGTTTCCTAGGTGGACTCCATAAAGTACATGATGGCATTGTCTTCAATTTAAGATGGATACTAATTGCTAATGAGATATCCCATCTGCACAGCCTTCTGTAGGAGCCATCAGCCAATTAGGGCTGGAGTGTGCATCCTGTTCACAAATGTGCTAGAGCTGAAGGGTGTATGCTCAGAGCTGTATTAGGCAGTCAGTCTCTTCCTCATGATACAGAGGATGCAGACCTAACTTTACCTTGCTGTCTTTGGTATCTCTGGTGATGTCCTGGGATTTCAGGTTGTTTCTAACCGCCATTGTAGCATGCTTTAATGTCATTGCTTTCTCCATTCCTCAGGAACAAAGGCTGCTCTTAAATGCAATGAAATAGAAACACAAGTAGTACCACTGTGACACATTCACAGGTAAAAGCCTCATGAGCCAATGTGAGTCCTTGACCTGGCACTGTACGTGGGCCAAGGAGGGAAGCACTGTAGCTGCTTACAGCAACTGAACATACTGCCACAAAACAGAGAAGGCTCCATTATAATTGCTTTGTGATAGATAACTGCATCTTTGCTGAAATCATCAGCTTTAAATGGCTCCCAGAGAATGCATTTAGATTTCAGAGGTCTCAAGAGATTTTGTAAAGAAAAATGAAAGAAATAAAAGACAATCATCTTACACTTGTTTCTTGGGCTTTAAGAGGCCTTAACAGCTACTACTACTCTTCCCAGGATTTAGTAATAGTATGGAAGAAATGAGGGTAACCCTGTCAAACTAAGATGCTGTTTCCAAGTTGGGGGGAGGGAAGGTTGTGTTTGTTCTTTAGGATGGTATTCAGGCAGGTACCTTCCTGCAAATGTAATTTCTGAAAACTCCACCACACCAGAGTTTCATGAAGATCCTACTTGGAATGAGCTTTTTCCCTAGTTTTAACTATTTGGATCTCATAAAAAATTTATTCCCTTCTAAATTTCTACCTTCCTAGCCAACAAGAAGTGCAAAAGTTGTCACAGGCTAGAGGGAAATGACACTACACTTTCCTATATGGTCTTTGGTTCTGTATATATTGCACTGATAACACAATACTGCAGAACTTGAATAAACTTTTTTCTTACTGGTTTATGCTGGAGGCTTGGTAACTACCATTTTAAAATTACATATTTTAGAGAATGGTTATTGGGCAGGAAAAAGCAGACTGCAGGATTTTGACCTTGAGAAAGTAATGGGTGAGTCCTGCTCTGAAAACTCTAATGCAATTTTGCTCATGAAGTACTGAATGTTACCCACAGAATTACTTGAGATCCCTCAGTTAGGTTTGACAAGGTCAGTGTTCCACACACAAAAAACAGGATAGGCACTTTTCTTAAACGTAAGATGAACAAAGAATGTACGAAAGCTACAACAGTAATATAGCTTCTTGAAAATAAAGCACTAAAATTATTTCTTTTTTTCTTGATTAGTCTGGCATGTTATTGAGTAAAAGTCACTAATCTGCTCTTTTTTTCTTTTTTCTTTTGAACCAGAGAAGACAGTTCTGAGTAGTTATTGGTTTTTTGCTTATAAGCAGTGCTTTTTGCATGTCTGGTTTGTCTTTCAGCCTTTCACAGATTTTTTTATCTTGTTCTGCTGCTGCAGTGGGAAGGAAATCCAAATTATACCTAATGTTTTCTTTGACATGAGCTATCAAAATTAAGACTAGAAGTCAAAACATTAAACTCTTCTAGTGTGTTGGTAAATAGAAGAGGTCAATATCAAGGGGGCAGAATTTGCAAGCATACAATTGCATGCTAGCAAAAACGAGAAAACAGTTGGCAGTGTGTTGGCAGAACCTCACAGAACTGCATAGATTTGAAGAATCAAAGCAGAAGAGATTAAATTCTAACCATCTCTGGATTAGTGCATGTTGGATGTAAGAATTATGGTACTGATGTGATCAACTTTATTGTGACCAGCCAGGAAGAAGAGCAAGGTTTTAATGTTAACAGTTCAATGAAAAACGATGTTCATTGCATAGTGGGAGTTAGAGAATTGGACTGAATTTTGCAGTATTTGCTTTCTTTTTTGGTATACAGTACTGTGTGTACAGGATGGAATTGTACTGTATGTACAACAGGGCCTGTTTCTGGAGGATCAGCATGTATAACTGCTGTGGTGGATAACATTGTTATCCTTCTGTTGACAAATCAGTAGAAAAGGGTTATGTAGGCAATAAATGCCTGTTAGCCTTGATGTCCTACTTCACTGACTGGCAATTTACAGCTAATTCTTAGGTAGAACAGTTGTCATCTTCCTGCTGTTTTGGATTCATAACAATAACTCCTCTGAAACTTGTGCATCTTGTCTTGGAAATTTTCTATGTTAGGCAAAATTGTTGTTGAACTTGTTGAGAGGAGACAGCCTTGGAATGTAGGACTGAGACTTAAAGAGCTGAGTTTGTGCTGGGTTTCATGGTATGAGCTACTGTTTTCATAAACAGTGAAATAGCTCCTTGCTCCTAAAGAATAACTAACTATCCTCTTCCACGTGTGTGGCTCAGCAGCATGTGTTTAAAAGCATAAAATCACAATTTTTCCATTCAGCCTATCAAAAAGGGGAATATGATGGCCAGGGGAGAGGATTGATGGAGTCTGGGGGTTTAAAAGTTTATCAGACTGGAGCGGGGGAGAAGAAGGGGACACAGGAAGAGAAGAACTGAATTAGAACAGAAAGGGAAAATATACAGAAGCAATGTGTAAGGAATATAAAATGTATAATAGTTAGGAATGTGGCAAATATTTTACATGAGTTTATAGTCTCATCTACAGAGTATTGCTCTCCCTCAAGAGAGATAAAGGTGAATGCTTGGGGCATTCCCGCCTGCAGAGACGGCTGGTGGGAAGTAGGACCTGTCCTAGCTCCCTATCCAGTCTGGTTCTTTACCCTGGACCCCCTTGCTTCCACCACTGCCTTTCCCTGCCCTGCTCTCACAGTAGCCCAGCTCCAGACCCCCTCTCTGTTCCCTTCCATTACACTTGCCTTGCGTAGCCATGTGTACAACTGTCTGATCCATCCTGCTGTTCTGTGACACCAGCATATGTTCCTATCCAGTCTCTCCACCAGTGGCGGTCTCCTGATATTTAGTCTGACCCTGATCACATCTCTCAATCAACTGCTGGTCCACTGGCTTCAGCTTTGACTTGAGCATGAATTCTCTCTTCCCACTCTTCCTCCAGCTCTTTTTTCATATACTTTCCTTTTTCAGTTTATTTCCACTTTACTGGCCCAGCTCTTGTAGACATTGAAGGTAGCTTCTGAAAATTCAGTCTGTATCGAGGACATCTAGGAGCTGGTGGCTACTAAAATCCAAGACAAGGCATATTAATGATGGCTGAGTGAGACAGGAGATGCATAACATGAAAAAGAACAATCCCTTCAATACAGCTCCCAGGTTGCCATTATTTGGCAGCATGATTTCAGTTAAACTTCAGTAGCATCTTGGGCTGTCATTCATCTCCTGGTTTTATTAACTGTCAGATTCCCAAAGAGTCAGACAGCTCTGATGACTAAAATAAGCTTTCTGATCTCCCACACGTAAGTGGTGGGTGTTCACTGATTTATCTTGCTGTTCTGATGTACCTTCCCCACCCAGAGGGCAGGTTGTTTAAAGAACAGTCCCAGCTTGCTTGGGAAGAATGTTTTCTGCTGTATTACCAGTGCTGTGTTTGTTTGGTGATGCCTGCTGTGCAGCAGATAGCTGTTTCACAGCACTGCTCAGAGTGCTCTGCTGCCCTAGAGCCCAGGCAGTTTCTGGAGAGTGAAGAGGTAAAGAACTGGTGAGGGGCAACTTAATTATTTTATTATTAAATTTGTTCACCTCCAACCCTTTTTAACATGGACTTTTAGAACCAAGTCTGAGCAAGGGTGCCATGCTGTCTGGAAGGTTAACACTTAGTGGAGCTCTGATGTAGAAATGACTGACTGCTTCTGAGGAGTTGGCAGTTCTGTGCATGTAACATAAAGCTCTGAACTCAGGATTGAGGGGTTTTCACTTTAAAAGATCTGGTGCTTCAGTTAGTATCAAGTAATGCAAATTGTCTAACGGTTAGTACGGTAGCCTAGGGTCCAGGTCAACACAAAATGCTGCCCACTTTCACTTCAGCTGCTCTTTTTCACATACCAGTGGTTTATGCCTAGACCTCTTACGATAACTGTTACTTATTACTGCTATATTCATTTGAGTTCATATATCAATGGTAGGACTATTTTTCAGCTGTTACATTTCAAAGCAAAATATTAATTTTTTGTGTTCAGATTTATACTGGTACAGTACAGGTTTCTACTTTCACCCTTAGCATTCTGAATAAACTTAGGAGCTTTCTCCTGGTATGCAGCCAGAACTGCAGGAGCTATAGGCTGATTGCCACCTCAGATGCTATCTTTACAGCAGTTGGAGTGCTTAGGCAGAGGAAGTGAATACAGCTTAAAAATTCAGCTCATAACCTTTTGTGGTAGTACTCAGGCTACAATTCTTATTTTTTAAGATATGATTGACTTTGTAGATCTATGTAAACCCAGCTGACCTATAAAGGTAGTGCTTGAGTGTTGTGGCTCCTAATAATGTCCTTCACGCTTTCATGCATGGAATTTGCATTCCCCAATTGTCTGACTCCTTCCCTCTCTTTTTCTCCTCTAGATGTCCTGAGGCTCTATTATTGCACAAAGTTAGTTAATTATATTAAATGTGGTATGAAGCATATCTCCTGTTAAAGTCAAGGCAAACTACTACTAAGTTGTTTATATACTGAGCCTATGGCAGTGAGATCTGTTATTTCTCCTTGCTTTATGCAGCCTGTGAAAAGAAACTGAGTTGTTCCTTTCTCTAGTTACTTTCTGAATGATTTTTTGGTAGCAAAGCTATCACACACCTCCACATTTTCCCTGTGAGCAAAATAACAGCTGTTCTGATATTGAGGCTGCAGAAGCCAGATCACCAGGGAACACATGAACCATGAAAATTGCCTTTCAATTCGCCAATTATTATATCTCTCTGTGTTCTCATGAACACCAGGAAAAATGTGCATTGAATTTTGGCTTTATTATGTTTGCATAACCAATTACTTAGCAACATGTAAATGTGGCCTTTCTTTTATTTCAAGTCACCATATGCTTGTGTGATCACAGGGAAAGGGCCTTGCCACAGCCCTTTTCTTCTATGACTAATTTAGGGTGTTTGCATATGGCCAAACCAGTCTTTTGTTTTACATGAATCTTCATTAGTTGCAAGGAAGCATAGGGAAGAATTGTATGTGCAGACAAGAACAGCTGTGATGAACAGAGCACATATTATGGGTATAGAGAATGGTTTGGTATAAATAATGTGTCTGATCAGGATGGTCTTTATCTATATCTGGTTGGATCCAAGATGGCTGAAGTCAGCAACCTGTCCACTAATTCATTTAGTGACCAACATATGAAAACCTAGAAAGTGGTAAACATAAGTATGTTTAGGTGAGACTTGCCCCAACTACTACTTTCTACTCTTCAAAGTATTTTCAGCATGCGGCTTTTTCTCAGCTAGACATGGATTTCTTTTCTGTGAAGTTGTTCAGTCTGATTTTCAACTTAGGTCAACTTTTAGGACCCACAGTCATCTTCTGCAGTGAACTCCACACGTGTCATGTTCCAGTGTTGATTTTCAACCTGGCCTCTGGTAGTTTGAGTGACAGCCTGCTAATTCTTGTTTATGAACAGTTGCATTCTAACCAGCTATGATTCTGTAGTTCTGCTGTCTCACATAGCAGTAATCTTTCATGTTCCTGTACAGATAACCTGTACAGGCAGTCTTTAAAGACTGAGGACAAACCTTGTGACTTAGAGGGAGCATGCGGTGTTGGAAGAGTCCAGTCAGCTGGGTGGATTTGTAGGAGTAGCCTTTAAATACACTTCTGGCTCTTTGGCTCATTTCAAACTTCTCTTTTACTCCATAAACAGCATTTCTGGTTTTTGGTGTTTTGGTTTTTTTTTCCCTAAAAATCTTATTTGAATACATCCTCTTTTCCTGCTTTCCAAAGTGATAATGATGTAAAGTTTCAGTGTAAATGTGGCAGCTCTCTTAAAATATCTCTGTAAAGTTGGAACTTTTTACTCCTCTGATAGCTGCATTTTATATTCAGTTGTAGTACTCGGTGTTGGATTGGCAGAACTTGGAAAGCATGGCTTGGTTCTGATAGTTGACTAAAAGCCTGATTCAAACCCACTGAAATTAATGTGTTGCCTTTGGATCCAATCCATGGTTCCTGACTTCATGCATAAATTCTTCACTGTACCCAAGAGTTAATTGCCAACCTCGTGAGTCTTAGTGTGACCTTGGTCACAGAAACTTGCCACTTTACAAAGAGGAGGGAGGAGAGAGGTGGGACAGCACTACTAAAAGTCTGAATAGTCACTCAGCTGTGGAACTCCCTTTCCGAAATGACAATTTTTAACCACACAGGCCACTTGAAGATCACCAGAGGTCAGGGCATCACAGTGATTTGTTTTCAGAAGTGCAGTGCATCTGGCAGCTGCCACTGACATCAAAGGAAGTTTGCCAGTGCTCAGATCTCTCTAATAGGTTGTGTAAATATCACCCCTTTCAGGAGAGTAACTTCTTACTGTTGTTTCAAATGCCTAGCCTCTCACAGTTCTCAGAGACAGTTGCAGCTGCCAAGAGGCCATATTTGCTGTCTTCATTTTTGTGCAATTATCGGTAGTTTTTTAACAATTGCATATGCCTTGAGTTTCATTTGAACATGCTAAGACCTCTAAAATAACATATTAATGAAGACAAAGTTGGAGATGTTTTGGGGTTTCCTACAGGGTCAGGAAATTAATTTTTTTTTAAATGGACTTCACTTGGATTCTGTCCTTCATTGAGTTAAAAATTGATGGGGATATTTAGCTCAGGAAGTCCAGAAACTGAAGACTCTGAAATACAGACTAACAGGTTGTTATCCAAACACACAAATATAGACACATGATATTTTGAGACATAGGCTTACGTCTTTTGTGTTCAACTAGGAATTATCAGGATGTTGCTGGAGTTGTGTGGGAAGATCAGAAACTGGTTTATCAGTCCAGAATCAAGGAGGGTTGGATAGATTTAGGACAACTGAAAAATAAGTAGAAAGTGTTGTCAATTGATTGTTTTTATGCTCAAGATGAAAGGCACCTGTTTGGGCGTAGAGCAGTTTCCTCTGCTCTGAGTTTGCCCACATACATGTAGGCCTGAGGTAGCAACAGTCAAGTCTCAGATTCCCCTAAGCCTTCTATGTGCAGAGAATGCAGATAAGGAATTTCATACTTCATATTCATGTCTGCAGCTTGAAATGGCTCCTGTTAAGACAAAAAAGGTAAACCTACTCATGAAGAGACAATCGGCTTCATGCTTCATCCCTGGTTCCTGAATGCAGGATGCTAGCACTGAGCAGATTTTAGGCACAGGAGTACCAATGCTTTTTTTTGTTATTATTGGAGGGTGGGAGGAAACACGTGAACACCCACTTAGTGACACATTCAGTGTTAATGTCGCATTGCAGAACTCTGTCACGGAATAAAGATGAAATTGCACAAGGGCTACCATGATCCATGTGAATATACTTAGAGCTCCTGGGTGCTTTGCACTAAACAGTTTTCTCAAATTCCTCCATATAAACTTGATCTATTGGATCACTGAGAAGTTTCCTGCTGGCTATCTACTTGGTCAAACTGCTTACAATGTCTCTACATAACCTTTTTTTTTTTTCCTAAACATGTAAAGAGACCAGTGACAGGCACTGGGAAGAAAGCATGAATAATGGAAGATCTGCTAGTTTTTCATTATTTCCTTCACTGGGTATCTGCCTTAATTGCTAATTCTAGCCCCATCCTCCCTGGAGGTGCACATCCTTGTAGTTTCTGCCAAGGTTTTGAAGCTCTATATATACAGCTAGTCCTCTTCACATTAGGCTTTGCCTCTGTGCTTCATAGAAATTTTTGCAATTGAATGCACAAACACAAGTTTCTAATATTATTTTTAAGCTACTGTCTTCCAAACAATGCCAAAGGTTTTCTTTATCTTTGTATTTTGAATAGTCATTCATCCAATTTGTTGGTGTGCAGAACATCACTTCATGATCCTTTTTAGCCTCTAATGAGAAAAAGAATAGGTTTATAACGTGAGTACAAGAGTTCAGAAGACAGTTTAATTTTGTCATTTTTCACTTAAGAAAACTGATGCAAAAGTGTCCCTGGTGACTATGCCATGTCCTTGTCCTCACCACACCCTGATGACTTCTCTATGGCAAAGCTCAGCTTCCTGGACAGTTCCAGGAAGGAAGGTGGCCATTTGGCTGGGGAGGGTGTTGAAGTTCCAAACCAGGCCAAGTTCCCTGTACAGCTTTGCCTCTGTTGTTTCTGTTTCTCTCAGTTTTTATAGGCTGGGCTGCTCCTCGGTGCCTAGTAGCCTACTAAACAACCCTGCCAGTTAATTGATGCAGATATGCTACTGCTTAAATGAAAGTTAGTGGGAGAATTGGGTTATCTGTAAGGAGGCTTTGGTTTCCTCTGTCACAGTTGGCTGCTGCTGCTGCAGCTTTTTTGCCTTTTTTCCTTGAGGTTCTTAAATAAGCTAAATGGTAGTTCCCAGATTTCTGGACTATGGGACACGTCACTGACTGTTGTAGAGACAAGGGGTTGTTGATTTCCTGTGTTGAAACCACCCTTGTAACAGGGTAAAAGGCATGGGGAGTTGGTCTGTTTTCTCAAGCATGCTGCCTGCCCATGTTTTCCTGTTCACAGGGGCCCTCAGGAGAGGGGTCAAGTCCTTTGTACATCTGCAGTCAAAAAGAGGGATGGCTCTGAAGGAGATTTGTGTAACAACAGGATCTAAGAGAATATTCTGTCTTTGATGAGACTGAAGTTGCAATCAGGATGGAAAAACATATGCATTTTAAGTGCCAAAAGGGCATAACACATAGTTTGTCATCAGTAGGTGACGTGTCCTGTCTTAGCCAGACAGTATAATAATAGTGATTGTATAAGAGTCTGTGTTACTTGATTTTAGCTGATTTCCACCATTTTCCAGATTCAAATGGAATCTTTCTGGTCCTCCAAATCACATTGCAGAGTGGAAAGCCTCTTGATAACTACTGTGGGCCAGCAATCTGAAGGTGAACTCTCACCTTGTTAGCCCATGTAATCTTTAAATCTTGCTCAGTACAATTATAACATGGCAATTAAGCTATAGCATTCACAAATGTTCCAAAGCGTAAGGACAGAATCTTATTTGTGAAAACTGCTGCACAAAGCTATTTGTGTTATTTTTCATCTATGGAATTGCTCTCACAAAGCAAAATGCATAGAAAGATGACATGTTATTTTATTTACACACTTTTTCAGCTTAAAAAAAGCAGCAGCTGCACAGAACATATTATTTCCCTCTTGAATCTCATCTTGAAATTGAGTCACTGATTATAAAGCACTTAGTACATTCTATCATGGGTATCTACTATACTCTTCAATGATATTCCATAGCAGTTCAGCTGAGAGACACGGTGAAACTGCAGTAGTTGATGCAAGTACAGATATTTGCCATCTGAAAAGCTTGTTTCATTTTCCAAATGTTGAAGTTGACTTGAATATATCATTTCCTTCAGAAAAGATCAATTCTGATACAAGTCCATTATCTAACAGGAGGAATGTTTTGATAAAAAAAAATACAGAAAATTTAAAATAGCCTTTATTTCTAAATCAGCCTGCATTAGCATATCTATGCTTATTGTTATGAAAAGTATTGCTGCATGAAAAATAGAAAGTTCCTGTGCTAATGAGGATTCAAAAATAGAGTTTAGCTCAAATCTAAATCCTGACAGCTGACAAGCATCTGAGTCTTGTGCTAAATTGAACAGAAGGTGCTCAGCAGGTCTTAGTATCTGGCCTTTACTGAACAGCAGGATACAGGGCTGACTGACATAAGGTGGGCTGAGTGTGCTCTAAAGGATTTTGTTCACCACTTGATTGGTTTGTAAAGCTCTGACATTGGCCACTAGCAGCATTATTCAGAGATCTTTCCTGTAAACAGTGTGGTGAAGCTGTGTAGATGTTGAAAAGTAATGATTTGTCACTAGTGGAAAGGAACTTTCCTGCAACCACTGACCCGGAAATGTCCCGATTGATGCTTTCTTTATAATTAAAGAGTAAGTTACCTTGTGTGGTACATCTTCAGTCATTGTTTTTACTCAAATTTCATACCGATGTGTCAGTTACAATTCTGCATTAGGACTACAAAGCAGTATGTTCATTACTCCACTTATTCTCCCTTGCTCCAAAACAATAAAATACAACCTCTTGGGGCAGATGCTCACAGATGATAACTTATCACCTACTTTGAAGTCAATGTAGTGGTTGCGTGTTGCACTGTCTGAGCTATTGGTGGGATCTAATACCTCCTGGTACTGAAACCCTTGAAGAGTTTACAGGCTGACCTGGCCAACAGCCTCAGGAGCAATTCTTTTACTGGTTAAGATCTTTTTTCACCTATCCTGCTCTTGACATTAAGCCCAGCTCCTGGGAGAACAACCAAAGACCATTTCAGGAATGCTAGTTGTAACACTGAAGACATGCTTTTATATCAGAAGGACAATTTATACTGAGAGGAGATAGATTTATTTTTTTTTTCTTTTTTCAGTTCACACACATCTACATCTATGTTTCTTGTTATATTCCCTATATAGTTAAAAGTAGTGTCTAGTTAACCTACAGCTATTCACTAGTAGCTTTGACCCTGCAGTTTTAGTACTACTTCACTTCTTTGGGGGGAAGATTATTGTCAAGGTTAGTGCAGATAAAGTTACTTGTTTTATCAGATCTTACTTGTAGGCATAAAATTGCAGGGAGGATATGTAGAATTAATACTTCCTTTACCCATGATTGCTTTTCCTGTGGTTACACCCACACTCTGTGTTGTATTGGTTTGGAAAGTCCAGAAGTTGTTACAGAAAATAGTGTGTCTGAATTGTGTTATAGAATTAACTGTGGAAATAACAGGTTTTGATGGCAGGCTCTCCAGGCAAGAATGAGAAAAATGGTTTTACAAAGATGGTCTAGAAACAGTTACTCTTACAGAAGCACTCTCAGCATTGCCCTAACTCTGGTGACATTGATTAACTCCCTTGGACTTGGATGTTAGGTCACAGCTCTTTGCTTCCAAAAGCACCACTTCTATTCACAGTTATTGTGTTAGCTCAATGATAGCCCTGAATGGTAGAGGTTGTCAAATGAGTGGGTAGATGTCGTAGAGTTGCTGCTCTTCAGCATTAGTGATTGCACCCAATTTGCATGTAATTGGTTCATAGGGAGGGAAGGGGGAGAGCTTTCATGATGTGGCTGTAGAACTGATAGATTAGGGGCAAAGCAACTGACATAATCTGCCTGGACTTGTGCAAAGCATTTGACACTGTCCTACATGACATCCTTGTCTCTAAATTAGCTGGATGGCTGCATGCAGGGAGTTGTGGTTAACGGCTCAATGTCCAATTAGAGACCAGTAACAAGTGGAGTCCCTCAGGGATCGGTCTTGTTCAGTATCTCGCCCAGTGACATGGACAGTGGGATTGAGTGTGCCTTCAGCAAATTTGCCAATGATATCAAGCTGTGTGATTCCATTGATATGCTGGAGGGAAGGAATGCCATTCAGAGGAACTTTGACATGCCTGAGAAGTGGCCCAATGCCAACCTCATGAAGTTCAACCAAGCCAGGTTCAAGATCCTACACCTGGGTCAGGGCAACCCCAGGCACAGCTACAGGTTGGATTGAGGAGTGATTCAGAGCAGCCCTGCAGAGGTGTTGATCAGTGAGAAATTTATCGTAAGCTGGCAGTGTGCGCTCGCAGCCCAGAAAGCCAACCGTATCCTGGGCTGCATCAAAAGGAGCGTGACCAGCAGGTCGAAGGAGGTGATCCTGCCCCTCTACTCTGCTCTCGTGAGACCTCACTTGGAGTATTGTGTGCAGTTCTGTTTTTCCCAGCACAAGAAGGACATGGAGCTGTTGGAGCAAGTCCAGAGGATGTTCATGAGGATTGTCAGGGGGACTGGAGCACCTCCCATATAAAGACAGGTTGAGAAAGTTGGGGCTGTTCAGCCTAGAGGCTGCGTGGAGAGTCATAGCAGCCTTCCAGTATCTGAAGGGGGCCTACAAGGATGCTGCAGAGCGACTCTTCATTATGCCCTGTAGTGATAGGATAAGAGGTAATGCGTTCAAGCTCATTACCATCTCCCATGAGAGAGCTAGGTTAGATATAAAGAGGAAGAAGTTCTTTACTGTAAGAATGGTGAGGCACTGGAACAGGTTGCCCAAGAGAACTTGTGGCTGTCCCATCCCTGTCAGTGTTCAGGGCTAGATTGGATAGAGCCTTGAGCAACCTGGTCTAGTAGAAAGTGTCCCTGCCCATGAAACTAGATGATCTTAAAGTCCTTTCCAACCCAAGCCATTCTATGATTCTATAAAAGTATAGACAGAAGTGACAGTAGTTGGCAGGTTCTAGTGCCTGTCTCCATCAGGATATCCAATTTTGTTTACTTGAATGATCTCTAGCAATTTTACCCATAAGACAACTGTGAAATGGTTGGTGGGATAAACATGTTTGTTATGGATCTAAGGGATAATGATCTTCCAAGAGATAGATGTTGCCTACAGCACTCAATATTTTTGAAGGATTTTGCCCTGATCACTCAACTAAAGTAGGTTCCCCTGATGTTTTTCTGACACTCAAATTGTTAAAGGTGATTTCTTTCAGGATTTCAGATTAGTCTCTTTATTAAGGAAAAGACTTTCAAAAACTTACTGGACTTGGATGCAATTCTTGTACCGACTTGAACAAGTTTTCTGTAACAGCAGTACTGGTGGTGCCTCCTTTCAGTCTGTTATTCTAGGGAAATGAGGGATGTTTTTTCTTTTTTCATGCTCATCATGTGATTATGAGTCTTCTCCCCACCCTGTTGGCACTGTTGACTTAAAAATTTGTAGAACAGAATAAAAGTAAAGCAGCTGAAGAGAAGGAAATCAACAAGGAAAGGTTGTAATATGAGATCTCCTCTTATTAGACATCAAAGGATCCCCATGGGAACACAGCCTCCCAAAATGAATTCACAAGTTACTTATTCTCTGCTTAGAGACTTATTTAAATTATTACATGGGAGGACAGCTTTTTGCAAGGGACAATTTTTTTCTGCAAAGCCAAAGCTGAGAAGACCATTCAATTCTAAATTTCCATTTTGGTTTTGTGTTCTTTACACTAGTGGAAATGACACTTAGGATATGTAGGGTCAGCTTCTGATTACATCCCACGCTCATTCTGTATGTAGAGCAACTCACTAAATGTCTCTGGAAGTTGAAACACTACTTCTCATCAAAGCTAGGATAAAGTTGTGCTTTTTGTATCTCTTGCATCATTAGAACTTAGTTTTTTCTTCAATTGCACACCTTGGCTAGCAGGAATAAAGCGTCTGTGTTGTAATGTGTTGTAATTGTCAATAGCCAACACAACTACAGCAGAGTCAGAGTAATTACAATGCCTGTTTTCCAGGACATGCAGACAATCAACCAGTTTTGAGATTCAAGGCATCTTTGAAGTTCTAGGGGTTGTCATTTTCCTGTTTGGATTAATTCATTAAACAGTGCATGTGACACAAACTTGAGTACAGAGGGAGACACACTAAATCTTCGTAAGAGTGAAGACACCTGAGCAGTAATGGGCAGTGGAAGGAACAAATGGAAGTGTATAGCTGGGATGCTGTGAGGTTTGAGGTTTGAGAGAAGATTGACACGAAGCTTCCATATTTGTTGGTTATGGTCAGTTTTCTGAGGGGGGTCATGCTAGTAGTGGGGTGTGTCTGGCAGAGTTCTGTTGCTCTGCATAGGCAGATGATAATAGTGGAGTCTCATGAGGGAATTACTTTCAAAGATCAGCTTAATTCTGTTCAGTCTTCCTTTATAAACAGAAGTACTGCTTTCATGTGGAAAACAGGAAAAATACGGGGGTTTTGGAAGCTGTAGCTCTGCAGTTTCTACACAGCGACAATTGCTTGTTACACTAGACAGGGTTATTAAAAGAGGCTGAAGCTCCTTAAATATTCTCTGATACTATAAAGTTCATATCTGATAGTACATTAGAAACCTTGGGACTTTCATATACTATAAAAGCAGTTTCTCAGAATCAGAGTTCAAGACAAGCAGACTCTGCTGTGTTATTGTTTCAAGAGATACATTGAAAGATCCAAAATGACAGATCAAATTAAGACCTTTTTTTCTCTTTTTGCTTTAGTTTTGAAGAACAAAATAAGTTTAAATTGCTCATTTGAATTACATAGACTACTTAGCAGGACAGACTTAAGAATGAAGTCAGGTGATGGTTCTGCTCGAGAGACATGAAAGCAGAACTACAGCTGCAAAGCAAAGGGCATATTGGCTCATTCCCTGGCCAAATACGGTAGTGCCTGCACCATAAAAGAGGCCTTAAATAAAATCGGTCCTCCCTGGTGATGAAAAAAACTCAGTCTGGTTTAATGAGATCAGGAAATTAAAAAGGAAAGAGGAAGCTGAAGCAATGACAGCAAAAGAAGAAAGTGGAGAGACCAAAAGCATTACAGTTTCAGTATGTAAGTATCAAGTCTGAGGAAATCTTATGGTCTTGACTGTGATTCAGGGCTAGGAATTCAAACCCAGCTGTTTTGTGTAGTCATTAATTTTTGTTGTACCTTCTTTGCTTAGCTCAGATGTCGGTAAACAAGTTTAGCTCTGAAGGAAAAGCCCTTTGACTCATGAATGTTTTGACTGCTACTGACTTCAAAGTCTAACATGAATTTCTGCTCTGTCTGGCCAAGTTATAGTCTTAATCATATAAAAGCATACTCTGCTTGGTGACCAGTTTCTGGCAAGCATATTCTCTTCATTTGAGAGAACTTGGCATATTCCTCAAGACATCCAGTACGTAACTTTTCATTAGCCTATAGACTTTGTTGTTTTTCATAAACAGAATTATATCAAATCAAGTGCATGTGAGTGTCCCTGTAGTATAAGTGCAGTGCAACACACCTGCCCAAGAGTAGCCATACTGAGTAGGACTCAAGGTGCACTGGTACCCTTCTGTGTTTTGGCAGTGGTTGACTGAAGGCAGTCACAGGAGGCAGCGAGAAGCAGGGTGATGACACAGTGGAAGTGATGCATCTGGCCCAGTGCACCCTCTCAGCACTCTGAGACTGCATGGGAGAGTTTGCAGGTAGAAGTCAGTGATAGACTGGGTTTTTTCAGAGAATGTCTGAGGTGAGAAAAAGAGGCTGAGGCTGGGGATGTATAAAATCAGCCTCCATAAACTGCCCTCACTTGTAATGTCTTGACCTGTGTATCGAGTGCACCCTCAGGGAGTTTGCAGATGACACCAAGCTGGGCAGGAGCCTTGATCTGCTGGAGGGTAGGAAAGCTCTGCAGAGAGATCTGGACAGGCTGGATCAATAGACTGAGGCCAGTTTTATGGGGCCTAACAAGGCAAAGTGCTGGGTCCTGCACTTGTATCACAACCCCAGGAAACATGCTGCATCCATCACAACAACCATGGAAACATGCTTCATCCCTGGAAATGTTCAAGGCCAGGTTGGACGGGGCTTGGAGCAACCTGAACTAGTGGAAGGTACACCTGCCCATAGCAGGTGATTGGAACTGAATGGATTTTAAGGTCCTTTCTAACCTAAACCATTCTATGATTCTATGAAGTATATTTCAGAGCATGTTTCAAGCAACTAAGTGATTGCTGTATGGAAATACTGCATTCTTCTGCTGATAAAGAACATATGAATTCCAACAAAACATGTAGTTAAAATAATTAAACCCGTGTGCTAAAAGCTGGGGTACAGTGGCAAAAAAGAGGACTGACTTCACAGTGAACCATAGCTTGTAACTGTGCTCAACATACTGAGGGGAAAAAAGTAGAACACTTTCAGTTAAAAGCAGAACATTTTCAGTTGCATGCCTATTTAACACATTCAAATAGTAAACAGTTTCATGATGGTGCTTCATGACTTTTAATTCACATCACTGTGGTTTTGTGGTAGTTTTCCGGAAACAGCTCAAATCATATGTATTTTCTTTAGATTTCTGATAGGGTGGCATGATTGTTCCTGTTGCAGTGTTTCTTAACACCTTTAGTCTCTTGTCTTTCAGGACTGTTTGCTAGCTTATTCTGTCTATTATAGTAGTTTCTCAACATTGCTGCTTGTTAAAATGCCCAGAAAGCTTTGGACAAGACTGAGGCTTTCCTATTTTAAGGAGTAGCTTTGAACTTTTGTTTGTGTGAAGCTTTGAGACTCTTGTTAATCAACAGATAAAGGATTTTTTTTTCCTGGATGTACACAGTTTGGAACAGATAAATATTCTTAAAAGGGTGCTTTATTTAGTCTTAATTTACCCAAGGACTTCAAGTGTGTTTAGCTAAAAACAAATATGCTGCACTGCATCATCATGTAAAAAGCTGTTGTTTAATGAAAATCACAGGAAGAGTTTATCTTTCTCCTCCCAGACCCATGCCCAAGATTCTGCTTTCCCAATATTCATCTTGGTTGCAAGGAATAGAGCTGTGGAGAATATACATATCCCCAAGGAATACAGCACCTAATGCAGCTGATATTCTGTTTCTTCTTTGGTGGGGTGGACAAAGCAATAAAGGTGAATTAAATATTTGCTTCACAGTTTATTTTAGGCCCTCATTCAAGGAAGGTTTAGCTGCTTTGAGGAAACAAATTGAAAGAAATGAGCTAGCATGATCACTTCCTCGAAGCAAAGCAAGGTCTGCTGTTATTGTCATTTAGGGATGGCTTCAGATTTGTGAGGAAGTTGGAGCTTTTTCTCAGGTCAGTACTGTGCTGTTGCAGGGTCCTGCCTAGAGGATCTGGAGCTGTCAGCTGATTTTAATCTTACTGACAGTCTCTAACTTGCTTTAGATCTACTATTTATCCAAAGAAGCATGCTTTGCTGGGGCTCTTTGTACATTAAGTGGTTAATTAATCAGAGCTCTAAGGGACTAATTTCTGTATCAGTTAAAAGCCCAAGAACTGGTAACACCTTTTCCACCTACTTCATTTGAACAAAAATAAGCTAATGAAACGGTCCCCATGTATGATTTTCAAATCCCCATGTATTTTGATTCTCTAATATAGCAGTTACTCTCACAATCAATTGTAAACCACTCCAAAATGGCCAGAGGACTTTTTCAGCCTGGTTACACTGGTTAAAGTACACCACATAAAGGCTAGAGCTAATGAACACTTCTTAGCTGCTGCAAAGCCTTTTGCTTTTTTGACTTAGTGTCAGGTGCACTGCATGAGCCAGGATTGCACAGGAAGAATGTGTGTAGGTGCATGCATGTGTTCATGGGAGACAGAAATCTCAGACTGTCTCCTGTTAGGGTTGTTGACATTCTGCATGCATAATGGCAAGGGTGCCTTGGCATGTTTTTTGCACTCTGCAGAGTGCTTGCAGTTGCAGTGTTTACTTAGAGCAGTGTTGAAAAACAGATCATCTGGAGTTGATGTGAATCATAAACTGAGCCCTTCCAAGGGCACAAAATGTGCTGGCAGCCTCTTCTGCAAGGAAATAATTCACACCATTTGTGGTTTTGTTTACAAGGAGATTTTGAGCATCTCATTTCCCAGTGATGATTAGGAATAAGCCTATTCCTGTGTTGTAGGGTTAGAAGGCAATTGACTCTTGAAACATGTTTTTCTTAGAGTACACTGGGTGCAACGTTACTGCCTGACTTTGGTTACTCATTTAATAATGATGGGTACTATCACTGAAACTGTATGCCAAAGAGTTGTTGTAAATGTAGTGTAGTGTTGCCTGGTACAGTTGTCCCCTTCTGCATGGTAGGATATACATCTGGCTGCTGGGAGATAAAGTGAAACACACGTGTTACAGATCAGTTATCCTGAAACTTTTGTGTTTGCTTTTCTGTGCCATGGCTTCAGCAGCATTAGAACAAGAGAATCCTGTGAGAAATTATTTAATCTTTTCACATGTCGTTCTGTTAGATTTCATTAAAATTGATTTTTGGAAATCTGGAGGTGGGGTCAACAAAAACTGCAGTTCTCCCCAATAGGAAGAGGCAAAGCAAATACTTTGGAGACTCTTGATTTGCTACCAGAATTGTACTCCTGCTTTTGATCTGCATTTTCAGGAAGTTAAGCTGCACCTCTGGATATTGAACTCAAGCATACCTGTTGAATTTTTTGATTTGCAAATGCCATCTGCATATGAACTGGGTGAAGAAGGCAACATACAAACAGGAAAGAGGCTGTGCCAATAGTGAACACTTAGTGGACACTTCATGTATAATTAAGGTCTACTTTGTCATTGCTGATTAAAAATACCTGACCATTTCTCCTACGGAAGTACTGCTGTTTGGTCGGTAGTAGTACAGATCTGTGCCTTTTCCCTGGTTCCCTTGTGTGTTCAGTGGAGACAAGTGCCAATATATAAAGTATGCAGATGGGATCTCACTGCTTACTGTAAAAAAGAAAAGAGGCTAAGGTGAGAAGATTCTCTCCTAAAATAACTTTTCTTCAATACACTCTTTTTAAACCCCAAGGAACTTCAAAACACCAAAAGGGCAGACCTGGAACAAAATGGCCAAGGTAGAAATGTCAGGCTCTTTTCACTATTTCAGGTGTTGAACTCTCACCTTGAAACACCACAGAGAGGGTTAGATGTAAATTGGTTCCAGTCCAGTGCTTTCTGGCCATCTCTTGGTAGGTACCACATAATGATTGTCAAAAGTAAAGAGCACAAGAACATAAGTTACTCAAGAAAATCTTTGCCAGGATTGCTGTAATGTGCAGAACAGATGGAATTCTGTATTCTGAGCCCCTTTAATGAACTAGATCATCCTGAGTAGAAAAGTGGGTAGGAGTATCATGTGTGGTAGTGAAATTTGGGAAGTATTTTTGTACTACTTGCATGTGATTTTAATATTAGATCTTGACATTTACTGTTCTGTTCTGCCATTTGGAGTGGCGCAAAAGAGGTACAAAAGTACCTCAGTACAAAAAGACTCAGCATTAAACCCTAGAAAAAACAGTAAGTTGCTAACATGCATTTCAAAGGTTAAAATGCTGAAAAAGAAAAGACTTCCAAAGGTGAACCTGTAGATATTTTTAAAAGACAGAGAAGTAAATTAGTGGTATTGAAACATATCGTTTTTGTCTGACACAAATTTACTTTGGTGTATAATGGATCAAATAAAAGTAGACCCAGCTGAAAAAGCAGAAGCAAGTAGATTAGTATTACATGAAATGGGCTTTCAAAAGGGAAACCTTGTCAAGGAAGATTCTGTGCTGATAAAATGGACTCCTAATAGAGAAAAATAACTGAATTTTGCTCTATTTCCCTGCAACAGAGAGGCTGAGGGAGTGGTAGCTGATAGTGTGTGAGAGTGTATATGTGCACATGCTGTATGATAGCACATCACCATGTGGGTGAGTGTATGCATATGTTAGCAAATGGGTGTATGTGTGTGCCTACACACAGGGAATTGTACAGCAGATTTAAATGGAGGCATTTTCAAACTGTAGAACAAATGTTTCAGTCATGGGAAAAAAAGAAATCGCTTCAGCCAGATAGAAGAGTGCTCAGTTTATAATGCTGTGATTTGACCTTGTTTTTTACATGACCTTTCTTCGCATATTGTCCTTCAAACATTTTATTTAAATAGTAGGTAATGTGCTGTATAGACAGTTTTCCCTTGTGTTTACAAAGGGGCAGATGTGGTCATCTGTTTTTATTTATTTATATATTACTAAGTTGTACTGAAGGTTTTGAACCAAAATACAATTAAAGCTGCAGAAGATGCTGAGGTGGCTGTTGTGGGGTAGCCAGAAGCCATTTATGTCCTTATCGATTTCTTTCAGTTTTGAATTGTAGTGAGTTTGAGGTTTTTTAAATGTTGTTAGCTAAACAGAATGTGTCAGTCTGTTTTTCATTCTACATGCAATGCAATTTATTTTTAGGACTGCTCTTAAACATATAATTATCCAAGTGCTGGATAATCCTTGCAGTATTTCTGAGGGAAACATGTCAGTTGCTCAAATCACAGTGCCTTCAATAAGATGAATATTCTTCCTTCAACAGTTTCTGGACTGGACTTTAAATTGCATGTGTGCCTCCAGGACCTGCTCTCAGGTGCCTCATGTTGCAAAAGTAAACAGAAGTTCTTCCATCACGCACGTGTGTGCACAAGTGCGTGTGTGTATAGGGCTTGTACACCATGCTGTGAAAGAGCATAAGTGCCTCACAGGCTCCACTTTTCTGCTGCTGAACTGTTTCACACTACTAGTGCCCCAAATGTGGGCTCATTTACCCAGTGTGCAATAAGCCAATCTCATGCACAGAGTCAAAATCTTGTTTAATTCATATTTGTGCAAAAATGGGTGCTAAGATATAGTTCCACAAGGCTAGCACGCACACAGTCTGCCAGCCAGCCACTTTTACATATTTCAAAGAGTAAAAATCAGTGTCTTCCATATACTTGATAGTCTATATCTACAATCATGGCTTCTTATATTCTCTCATCTCTGTTTAAAGACAGTATATATTTATTTCATTACATATGTTCCATGAGTAAGGGTCTCTGTGAGCAACAGTCTCTTATCTCAGGGCAGGTGTGTTTTTAGTAATGAACCAAGCTCCTTTAGTAACACAGCTCTCCTCTGTTTTGCTGAGCATTTCGAAACTACTTCTGCCTTACTAATCTTTCTGAAGTTAGTTGTTACTCTTCTGATCCAGATTGTCTCTTTTGTTAGTCTTCTACCTCTCCTCAAGATCTGTGAGCTTGTAAGGAAATGTTTTTTTTTCCCTTTTCCTTGCTGTGTGCTATTCCAAACCCAACATTTTCAAGCTTTCACACACATAGTCCTTTACAAAACCTTAACTTCTTCATTGACAGATAGCAGTATCACAGTATCAACAGCCAAACAGACCTTGAGATTTTACAATTACTTCAAATCAGCTCTAGCAGTCTAAAGTGACTTAGTCAATACAAAGCTGGAAGGGATTGGCCAGTGTTTAAGCTACATAAATTGATGTGAAAGAGGAGGCTACTGCACAAGCAGTGGTGGTAATAAATTTAGTGGTCAAATGTATTTTCTCTTTAGCTCTTCTTGCCTGGATGAAGCTTCTTTTCTGTTGGAGAAAGCTGAAGAAACTTTTTTGGGAACACTTTATCCTTCTGAATGGGTTCTTCAACTCTCCATACACTGCTTTTCTTAATTATATAAAGAGATGTTAACTGAAAGGCAGCATGTGTTTTTAGCTTTACTGAGCATAGCTCTCTGCTACTTTATCTTTGTGAAGTGCATCTGTTTACATAACAGAGTATTTTTGGCCAGTTTGCATAGCATTTTAACATTCTTCATATGAAAAAATATTAAGCAACAACCAACCTCGTGAAGTTTCTACCTGTATTGAATAACACAGTGTGATGGTTCAGAGAAGACACTGGCCTATGCTTTTGTTACTACAGCTGCATGTTTTGCTTTCTTCCCTCTTTCTCTCTCCCTTGTCAAAGTTCTTAGCAGAAACATTCACTCCCTTTGACACTGAAGAAAGCTCTTGAAATGCAAATAGAAAAAGCTAACAAGAAGCAGGCACTGGGCACGCACACAGCTGGGCATGTGACTGTTAATCCCATGGTGACTGAAAGGAAAGATGTTCAACAGCAGCAACTTCCTCTCCTTCAGAACATCAGTTAAGTTCCCTTCCTAAAAGGAATGTGTGTCTTGTTGAAAAGACATCACTCAGAAAGATCTGAATCATTGGTGTTAAATTAATATAAATGGTCAAGGTGAAATCTCATTTTCCCTGGTGGTGGTGTAACACAAGCTTGTGTAACATAAAGGCCACAGTCCTGTTAGCTCAATGTAGCTTGTGTGTGGTTGTGTCTGTGATGTTCAGGAATGGTTGCAGAGCAAAGAACGGATTTGAAGGATGCTGTGGCAATATCTTCTGCTCAGGTGGCATCAATGGGAGATGCATCAGATCAAGAGTGTAATGGAGGGAAATCCTGTACCATCTTTCCTAATGTTGTTTATGACTTATCCAAAAGACAAAATGCTATTGTTTGCTGATCTAGCTGTTCCCATCAGGTATAACCAAAAAATCTGTGCTATGCCCCTTAGTAGATAAACAGTAGTCTTTCTAGACAGCAGGATGTCTACTTTCAAAACTATAAACAGATTTACTTTCCCCATAACTTCTCCGGGGTATAATTATTTCTCATTTCCCCATAACTACTGCTATTTCCATTAGGTTTCTGAGAATGGCCTTAGGTGCAAAGGTACAAATGTATCTTATATTGCCATAAGTTTCTTCTCCTAAAATCCAAGTGAAAAATCTCTAGTTTAATTGGTTTTGTGCTATCGAGGAGAACTGCTTTATCTTTGTTATATGGTTAAGCTTGTACTGTTAAAGCTATACAAAGGATGCATACTGACTGTTACCTAAGGTACGAAATGACTTGTTTTTACAAAATAGCATACCCCAAGCATCCCTCCAGGTTGTGGACAGCTTTAGTAGAGGTGACAGTTTTATGTGAGGGTTGTGCTGCTAGGAATGGGAAGAGAGCAAATTCAGGCTTTGAAGTGAATCCTTACTCAAGTTGCAGGCCCAAAGTAGGAGGAAGTGAGATGTTAAATGTCATACTGTGTTTCAGCTGTTGTTCTTCAAATAAAAACCTGGGTGAAAACCTTTTTCTATAGCTATCAGTAATACAGTTCCTACCAATACTATTCATTAATTTATTTCTTTTAGTGACAACCTGAAAAACTGTGACAAGCAGGAGGGAATTTATACCCTATTATACAGCATAATGTAACCTTCTGTGGGAGTGGACTGTTCTCCACAAAAGCATACTGCTGGGAGGCTAGTCTCTCAGCCTGATGGTTCTGCAGCCTGAAAAATGGAACAGGTTCTGGGATTCTGTAAGTAGCATTACAGAGTATAAAGGAGTTTGCGTGATAACAGATTCAGCACAGCTTATTGTGGTAGACAAAGATGTGGTAAAAGAGGGCACAATTTATGGAATACAGATGAGGAACTTCAGCTGTTCATGTCAGGGATGCTGAATGGTGGGCTTAGGAGGAGTCTAAGTGGAAATGAACAAGGAAGATAGATTTCATTTAGCTTGACCAGCTGTATTTTATCCATCAGATCTGTAATGATGCTATTGCTGCTCTTCTGCATAAGAAAGCTAACCTGAAAAGATAGGGATATCCAGCGACCTGCTCTCTACAGGGTAGATGTTTTCAGAAAGCAAAAGATCTTGAATCAAACCTGCAAAGGGGGGATTTAAATCAAACAAGCAGGTTGAATTGTTAGGTAGAATTGCTCACAATAGAATAGTTTATGAGAAATTAGCCATAGATGAAAATGAATGAATGTAACTGGCTAATTTGTACATGTCCATTACAGAAAATAATGCAGCTTTTGATTCTAAAGTCATGAGAGAACTCCTATCTCTGTCCTGAGGATTTAACAGCATAGATCCTAAAAGGAAGGGATCTTGTACCTGTAGTAAAAGGGGGTACTGTAGCCTAACAATAAACTGGACAGACTGGTGTGTATTTGGTCCTACCTAAGCAAGAAAGATATGAAGTGTGCTGTAATGCTACTGCAGCAGTAGCAAAGCAAAAGTGAACTTAAGTTTCAGCTACCATTTCTTCTTTGCATACCATTTGTCCACACATAGAAATAACTAACGTCATCATTCCACAATCGCTGGCTCTTCTGCTAGCTTCCAGTCAGATACACTGGGCAACAAGGAGTTAGAGAGGTGCCCAACTTCCCCCCTACCAGCAATGTACACAGAAGTACTCCCTGCTATGGATGCTCCCATTGGGACCAAGCAGAGGGAGGCAAACAGCCTAACCCTGAGAGACAGATAAAGTGAAGTATCAATGCAGCTTCAAAGATACCATGTCATTTGACCTTGAGTATCAAATGTGATGCAAAAGAAATGTGACTGGAGCTGCCTGAGAGCAGTAGCTAGCTGTCACCATGCAGATGCACTGGCCCACTTGATTGCTGCAGCCTGAAAGAACTGCTAATTTAGGCTGGAACTAAAGCTGCAAGCTTTGACCAAGCGTGTTTAAAGAAGGAAGATGATCAAACTCCTGTGTGTGTCATATGATTGCTGAGATGAATTGGTGAATAGAAAGGCCATTCAGCAGGGGGAAAAAAAAGCACACAACTATTTTTCCTTTGTATCTCCATTAAAAAAAAGTCCATTTGCATGCAGCAGGAGGTCACCTAGACAACTAAACAGAGAGAAGAAATTTGCCTCCATCCATAAGAAAGTGGAGAAATAATGGGGGAAAATTGTGAAGCAGAACTATGCCACCCTTGGTACTGAAACAGAAAAGTGTGGTCTGCCCATTGCCACAGGACAGGGTGTCTCTCTTCTTAACAGCAGTTTGTCCAGCACCATTTTCCTGTGATATCCATTGCTTTCCATGGTTGATTAATCTCAAAAAGCAACATAGTTATTTGCAATTTTGGTGGATTCTGTCTTGTTTTCTCAGTTGTGTGGCTATCATTATGATGAAGGCAAAAGTGAACTTGCCAAGAAGCCACCATTTTCCATCATTATCCTAAGCAGTAGCCTTAGACTTTCCTGGAGATGCCTGGTTTGATGGTGACCCCTCATCTGCTGCTGGGGTTTTTCATCACTTTACTGTATTTTTCTTTTATATGCCTGCTAAGCACCTGCGCCATAATGACCCCTAGGTACTGCCCTCACATTAATGCATCTTTCTGCTGTGGGCTGTAGTGCTGGTGTCTGAAGTTGTGCTTCACTGGCCTGGAGAAAGCATCCCTTCCTGAGCTACCCTGGGGATGTGTCTGGTGGCCTGTCAGGGTCCTTCTAGCCCTGGAAGTGTCCTACACAACCTAGCTGGTCTCCAGCCTTCCCACAGTGGCACAGTGCACTCTTTTATGACACAGATTTGGGGACACATCCTCAGGGAGTTGTTGTAGGGGGCAGTGATTTAGCCCTTTATAGCCTTGCAGTTGTTATTGTGAGTTCATTAACCCGGCTGGGAATTTCCTCATAAGCAGAGCTGATTTACAGTAAATAAACAGAAAATAAACCAAAACTGAAACTCTGGATGATGGAGCTTCCTGAATTATTTGCTACTTCAGAAATGATGGTGTTTAATGACACTGTCAGAAAGAGATGAAAAGTCTCCTGAGTGATTTAAAAATGCTTGAATGTCAGGATGGGCTTTTGACTGCTCAGATTTGGTAACACCATCTAAATGAACTTTTTAGCATGTGTTATTCCACCAGAAACATCTCTGCAAATTCTCACTTGGAGATCTGAAGCATAATGGGTTTCTAAATAATTCCTTAAGGGATAAAAAAGCATGGGGTCTTTCAGACAAATTGTATTTATAATAGCCCTCAGGTAACTGCTGAGTGAAAGTGGCAGCAAGTGGCTCTAAATCAGGATGTACTGGGTTTCTATTTTTCCACAGAATCAGACTGTTCCAGCCTCCCATCAGGAAACTTGAGTGTACTGACTGTATCAGTCAGTTTTATTATTAGCCAAGGGTTACTCTTGGGCACTGGATATTTATGGAGCCAAGTAAATGCACTGCAAACGGAGACATCAGGCATATCTTAATGGATGTGCATTTAAAAACACACTTTGCCACTAAGCACTATTATAACAGGATTTCAGAGCACACTGTACTCAGCACATTGAAATGACTGGGAAGATGCACAAAGCGGAGTGATCATGTTCAAACAGGAGATGAGATTTTGAGTGCTAGTTTCTTCTGTTACAGAAACAGATCCCAGGGGAAATCTGGGTCTCAGCTGGATCTCTGTAGGAACTTGTTAGAGTCCTGAGGCGCACTTGTCATCTAAATTATAAGATGATCTCTGCTATAGATAGCAACATCGCATGATGTTGAGGAAATGTTTGAAATGCCGCAAACAGGCAGGGACAGCCGAACTTGTGCTAGAATCACAGCCAAGGCGATGTTTAGTTCCTGAGGCACTCTCTGTACAGTAGGTTGTATACTGTTAAAAATTCCTTTAAGCCTCAGGATTCCAACACATCCCTGAAGACTTGCATGAGGGATCTCTGGCCTCAGTGAAAACATGTCTTCTTGGTCATCTTCAGCAATACTAGCTATCCACCAGAGCTGTGCATTTGGCATAATGCCTCATCCTGTTATTCCTTGGCTGTTTTGCAGCGCTGCATTTCAGGAGCTTTCAGCCAGCCTAGCTCACAAGTGAAGTTCAAGTCCTTACCTTTGAGTAATATTTTGATGTTACCAGTGACCTTGCAATGATATTAATTCAATCAAGATCAAATACAAAGTAGAAGTATTTAATTAAAGTGTACAAAGCCACTGAAAAAGCAGCAAAAAAACCCCAACAAAACAAACAAAGAAAACAAAACAAAAAAAAACCTAAACAAAAAAAAAACAACACAAAACCAGTAAGTTTTATCTGCTTATACCAGGATACCTAAAAAGTGTCACTCTTGTACCTGGCTGTTGTGTTGCAGGTGCTTCCTAATCCTACATCCCTGGAAACTGATGGCCTAGCTGTAGTCTTCTTTGTTTTCAAGAGAAGACTGTTGCCTAGTGCAGTGTATTTGCTTTGTAGTCCTTTGGTCTTTCAGGAATTTTCCCAGAGGTTCTATTCCTATTCAGTCCTTTTTCTGCAGACCTTGTTTGCTTCTGGCAGCTGATGACTGTTACACCTTCTGTAAAATACAGCTATTTCACTAGAATTTCATTTATCCCTTTCTGTGTGTATTGAGAATGTTCTGACTCAGTAACAGGTTAAACTCTTTCTTCTGCTTTATTGCACACACTGGGGTATATTACTCTCTGGAATATACATTTGAGATGATCTTCCTATTTGTATCAATATTTATATCATCTATAAGACTGATGCCAGAAGCAAGAATGCAGCTGATTTCTGAGATTTGGGTGTGGTCAAGCATGATGATCAAACTTCCACCCAACCAATAGCTTGGGCAAGGGACATCCTCACAGTCTGGAGGGCTATTCTGTTAAATGCAGAAGCCTATACCCCTTCTAAATGTGGCATTTATTTGTCATGCATGTAGAATATGTAGTACTGTATATAACGTGAGCATTGTATATAACGTGACTATCCATGTTGTTTTGCTTGTGTTGCAGATTGTGTGTACAAGTGGTGGGAACCAGGTAACTGTTTTCTGTCTTGTGATTGGGAATACTGGTTATGACAAGGTAGGCTTGGTGAGCCCCTGTATTAAATTTTTAACTTAAATTTGCCAAAACCAAGCACTCAATTTTAAAACAAATACATGTAGTAGTTTCTTTTTCATATTAAAACAAACAAGCAAACACAAGCAAAAAATACACAAACCAAAACTAATGCTTGTTCACAATCATCTCTCAGCAGAGGTATAATGTTTGAGGTAGATCTGAGGGTTTTTTTCTATAGACTGAAAAAAAAATGCATAGAAAACAGAAGACTAGAGTTTCCATTTAAGAACACTTAAAGGGAAGTAGGAGCACTGTAAAATACTAGTGTTTTGTTTCTCAGGGACTTAGTTTGAGTTTTATTTCTGTTTTGGCATCACTTGAACTCCCAGCAGCTGGGCTTTGCATTGCATTCGAAAGAAACCAAACCTTTCAAAACAAAGCTCAGATTAAACTGCTCTTTTTCATCCTTTTTGTGGTTTGATCATACAAAACTAACATATTTCCCATGGTTCTTGACCAAAAAACATTAATCTAAGATCCATCTGAAACTCAGTAAAAATTCCTGTGGAATTTGGCTCAGATTTTGAGGTTATTTAATTGAATCTGGACAGAGTTTCAGGGTTACAATGGAACCACAGCATTTAGTGGAAAGCACCTGTTTGGTTAAGTTCCCTGTCTACCTCCTGGATATGTAACTTGACAAGTTAACTATCATTTTTGTGCTTGAAAATAATAGTGATATGTCATTATGGTACCATCTGCTATGACCTCTTGAGCAAAGAGAAGCAAAGGGCAAACCAAAATGTACCACAGGAACATGAAGCACTTGCTGGGTTTTTTCCTTCCCTCTGTTCTCTGGTGCTATACTGTTTTCTGGCTTTAATGGAAGGTTTCTGAAACATAAAATCTAAATTTTGAGTATTCTGTTGTCGTGGTTGAACCCCAGCTGGCAACTGAATACCATGCAGCCATTTGCTCACCACCACCACCCCCAGTGGGATAGGAAGGAGAATGGGGAAATAAGGATAAAACCCATGGGTTGAGGTAATAACAATTTAAAATACAGCATAATACTAAGACTATTACTAATAATACTAACAAAAAGGGAAGTAGCAGGAAGAGAATATAAAACTAAATAGGAGGGGGAAAAAACACAACAAACAGCACCGATGCACAGTACAATTCCTCATCACCCACTGACCAATACCCAACCTGACCTGAGCAGCAACTGGTTCCTCACTGTCAACTCCCCCAGTTTATATACTGGGCATGATGTTCTGTGGTATGAAATATCCCTCTGGCTAGTTTGGGTCAGGTGTCCTGCTTCTCCCTCCCTACTCACTAGCAGGGAGATTGAAAAGTCCTTGATCAGGGTAAGTGCTACTGAGCAACAACTAAAACATCAGTGTGTTATCAGCATTGTTCTCAGACAGAAGCCAAAACACAGCTCTGCACCAGCTACTAGGAAGAAAATTAACTCTATCCCAGCTGAAACCAGGACACTGGTGTTCAATACTGTTCCACTTTAAGTGGTGGAGACTACCACTGGACTGAAATGAATAGGGTAGGCCATCTTTTCTACGAGTCATCTTGATGAAAGCTGGGGATCTTTACTGATGTGCAGGTGTCTGACCAGACAAAATGAGCCATTGCTCAGGAACAATTATATCAGTATCAGTCCTGCTAAAAGCTAGACATTCTGGCCTCCATCCACCAAAACACTGCAGGAATACACAAAATACCCAAGAGACTTCATTACAGACAGAAACTGTACTCCTAAGTTAGAAAGATATCATTGGCTGGATCGAAGCTTGAATGCTGAATGACTTCGGAGGATAAAACGTTGGCTTGTTTTATTTATGGGCATAGAGAAAAGACAGAAGAACAACTTCACGTCAAGTTGAATCAGGATGGAATACAGATTTCTTTAAATTATATTGTTAGAGGTACTTGGATTCTTAATGCAAAAAGGTCCTTGAACAGCTGAAGGAATAAAGGTTGACTCAGTCTAACCACTCATCCCCACTGTACTCCTTCTCTGCTTAATTCCATTGCTTTCATACTCATCTGATCCTTTCATGATCCTTTCACCCTGCTTGGGCTATTTGTTTTCCTTAAAAGAAAAAATGGACAGAGAAGTGCCAGATACAGAGTGAAAAGGAGATGGGAGGACCCTTCTGGTGTGTAAGTATTGCCAGCCTGCAATTTAACACGCTCAGTGTAAATGTCTGAATTGAATAAATGCTTTTAGCTCAATCCTGTCTCTTGGCTGAAACCAAATTAAATAGGAATTAATTGCTTTAGGATAATAAAGAGTTTGAGGAGACTGAGCTGCCCTACAGTGATCTTCTCAGGATCTTTATATACCTTTAATCCAGGTATGCTTGCTGTGGTCATGTTACTTTTCACTTCATGTCAGACCCCTAAGACCAAAATTTGCCTTTAGTTCGCTGTCAGTTGCATGCTTACGTTAAGGTATTACTTATGGAAAAATTGAAATCAAAGAAAACATTTCTGGGGTGATAGCTACAGCTAAAAGTTTCCCTGGGTGCAAATAAATAGAACATATCTGATTTATGTGTTGATAACAGCTTTTCATCCTCCAGAACTGCAGTTCTTAAATCCTGGGACAGCACATGCATTTGGAGTTGCCTGTAAACACTTTTCAGGGGTGTGTTACTTTCTGCAAATAAATTGATGATATGAGAGGTTTCTCCAATCATAGTTGCTTCCCAGTGCGAATGAAGTTATCAGTTTCTTGTGCCACAACATAGATTTTTTGAGAGGAAAATCCTACTCCTGCTGGAGTTACATGCCATGTATGCAGTGGGAAATTCACAAAAGTGCTTTGACAAGACTGGTACACTCAGAGAAAAGTAAATCTGTGCCTTGAGCCAGTTCCATTCACTCCATTCTCGGCCAGTGCAGCCTGTGCTATTAAAACTCATCTTCTGCCAGTATACCTGTGCCTCTGAAAGGTTTCTCTCTGGCTGAGTAGGGATGTTACCACCACACTGCCTTAGTAATTTGGCTAAACTATGCATGGAATAGCCAGCTGCACCGTGATGCTGGCCAGACATTGCAGAGGTGTAAATGGCAGTTTACAGCTTATTGGATACCAAAGAGAACATGCTCAGAACAAATTGTCCCCACATCTGATAAACAAATCAGTTTAAGAATGTATTTTTATGACTGCCTTAAATTAGTGTAGATGTATACACTGCTGCCAAGAGGCATGTAGAATCAGAGAATGGTTTGGGTTGGAAGAGACCTTAAAGATCGCATAGCTCCAATCCCCTGCCATGGGCAAGAACACCTTCTACTAGACCAGGTTGCTCATAGCCCCATCCAACCTGGCCTTGAACACTTCCAGGGATGGGACATCCACAGCTTCTCTGGGGAACCTGTTCCAGTGCCTCATCACCCTCACAGTGAAGATTTTTTTTCCTAATATCTAATCTAAATTTCCCATCTGTCAGTTTAAAGCCGTTCCCCCTCGTCCTGTCATGACATGTCTTTGTAAAAAGTTCCTCTCCAGATTTCTTGTAGACTCCCTTTAGGTACTGCTGTAACTTCTCCCTGAAGCCTTCTCTTCTCCAGGCTGAACAAGTCCAGCTCTCTCAGCCTGTCTTCATAGGAGATGCTCCAGCCTTCTGATCATCTTTGTGGCCCTCCTCTGGACTCACTCAAGCAGGCCCACATCCCTCCTCTGTTGGGGGCCCCAGAGCTGCACACAGTACTGCATGTAGGGTCTTGTGAAAGCAGAGTAGAGGGGGAGAATTACCTTCCTAGACCTGCTGGTCACACTTCTTTTGTTGCAGCCCAGTATATGGTTGGCTGTTCCAAACCTCTCAGTAGTTCTGCAAGCTTAAGTGCCTTCAGGTTAGTTGATCATCTTCAGTTGTGGCAGTACAACTGTTAGTGAGATGAAAGGGTGAAATGGATTGGGGAAGCTGACCCAGAAGTCTTCCTGTCAGTTCTCTTCTGCTTCCAAGCAGCATTCCTACTGCGGCTTCCCAGACAAGCTTTATTGATACGAAGGCCAGGGATGAGCTGGGAACAAGCTGTTATGGGCAGAAACTCTTGAAGCTGAGTGGCCATGGCAGCAAGGCTCTTGGCTCTTTTTATGAGTTTCAAGATATTTTTTCTTTTTTCTCTGTACCTGCTCCATGTGCTCAAATACAAGGGCTTGTTATATTGTTTACAGCCTTTCTGAGCTGACTGCCACTGACCTCGTCTGAATGAGTACAGATTTGCTGTTGTGGGTGAATGCCTGACCAAACAGCCGTGGTAAACTTAATACCAGCTATCAAGTGATTTAATCATTGTACAAGGTGAAACATCTCCCACTAATGACACAGCCTAATCACAGGATGCTATTTTGCATGCATCACTGTCAAATGCTGTAATAGTTTTAGTCAGAATGTTTTTCAGCAGTTACAAGCTGCTTGTGATTAAAGTTAGTACAATTGTGCTAAAGGATTGGGATTTGTGTAGTTGGCCAAATACGCTTTTTGAAGAACACCTGTATAAAGGATAAAACAACCCTAAAAGAGAGTTCATTTGAGGGTTATTTCTGTACTGATCCTAGTGACACATTCCCTTTCAATTTGTTTGCTCCTCTTGTATGTTGTCAAAGAAAATCCTTCCCTTTGAAATACAGACAGACTTTAAAACATAAACATAGCATTCCTGCCGAGAAGAAACATAACTTTTATTGGTAAAAATAACCAGAGAATGATATGGAGCAGAGATGTGCATTTTTTTCCCACTCTAGTTCTAAGAATGTATTTATGTTTTTTCTGGACAAAAGCAGAAATACTTAAGTATTTTTCCCCAGCACCCATGCATGCTTACTGCAGATTGGCAAGTTAATAACATTTGGAATGATCTGGACTAAGGCCACGGAGTTTAACGGCCAGTGTGATTCTGTGTTGACTCCTGCCCAATTTCTGGTGGCTTTATTAGGTGGGAACCCATCAGGTATTAGCAGTGCAGTAATCATTGTAAACCTCAACTGAGATCAGACAAATCCTGAGCTAAATTAAGGCAGCCCACAAGTTGCACACATGTCTTCAAATTTCACCTGGTTTAGAGCCAAAATGACACTAGTTTTCTCTCCTGTAAGGCTGAATGTTTCTACTGTGTTGTAAATATGGATGGTGCTAAAGATTGCCAGCCTGGAAAAATTCTCTGATGTTTCTTGTTCTGCTTCAGATTTCTATGGGTAGAGCTGTTGTTACTGTTTTTAATCAGAAACTTACCTTCTGCATTTATTTGTATCTTGGTCCGTGACAAGGTGGTGCTCAGCATGGTATGAACTTATAGCAAGAACATAATTTTGCCTTAAGAAACTTATCATCTGAATCAATGGAGAATAAAGTGATATCCCCAGAAAAAGGAGCATCGGGAGTTGGTGCAACCAGTACCAGTCAGTAACAGGTATAGAAATCTATGCACATCAGTGGACTGTGCACTTATGTATTTCTTTTGCACATCACAACAAAGAAAAATTTTGAGGTGGACTTAAGAAATTTTGACACTAGTTTTAAAGGAGTTCAGAAAGAGCTTTTCCCATACCTGAATTACAGCTCAGGAAAGAACCTGTCCCTGTGTGTTAATAAAGGCAGAAGAGAGAGCTGAAGATAGGCTGGACTTCAGGACCTGACACTGACCTGGAGAAATGGGATGGCATTAAGTTGGATTTCTTCAGTGGGAAAGATTTTTGTCTGTTTCAGGGTAAATAATTTTAATGGTTTATCATTTCCCTTTGCATATTGTAAGTCATTATATTTTCAGTAAGTAATACAGAAATATTACTTTCTCTGCCTTACCTACCTGAGGGAAATGTTTAGGGAAAGAGGATCATATAGGTTGCCATTTCAGCTCTCTCCCATGACCCAGAAACCTCCTTTACTTTTTTCATTCAGTAGATTGGGGAAAGGAAGTACATTGATCTGCAGATTTGCTTTAAAAGAACACTGCCTTTAAAAATAAAGAAGAGGAAAAAAGACATCTTACATTTGTTGCTGTAATAGAAATAATTAGAGGGTGTGTAGTAGTGGTGGGTGCCAAAATCATCCATGTTCTCCATTTAATAAGTCATTTAACCCAAAACACCCATTCTAAATCCTGGAAGAAAAAACATTTGTCCTTCAGCTACTTAAACAATTTTTAGTGAGAAGTTTAGTCTGGCTGGGACAACAAAGAAGGAAGCAAACACGATCTGCAATGCTCTGCTCTCAGTGTGCTGTGTAGTTTAGCAGCTGTTCTTTTACACAGTAGTGCAGGCAGCACAGTCTTGAAACCAACTTTTGTGATGCAAAACCAAGTTGCAGTTTAGTTAGAAACATTTTGTGTAGGTCTATTTGGTGGCTGTTGTACTGGCCATGCAGGGTTCTGTGCAAATCAGCCTGAGTGCTGGCTTAAATACGTGCAGTTGACATTAAAAGGAATAGCTTTCAAATCTGCAGCCTTAAGAACTTCAGTGTGCTCTTTCTGAAATGTCAGATAGACTCCTTCCTGCTTCTTTATCCACCTCACTAGTTACTGGGTTCAGCGTGCCAAATGTTTGTCAGGGCAGGTCTTCTATGCCCTAGCAGACCTTTTCATTGTGATGTAAATACATGCTCAAAACCTATCTTTGTAAGTATTTCACCAAGTTTTCTTTGCTGAAGAAAATGGATGTGAAAGCACTACTTGAGTTTGCTGGCAACCATATGCTGCTACATAACCTAGCTTCGATCATGGGAGTCTTTCTTAGAAAATTCCACTGCAAGATATGTATTACATTGATTTCCTCTCTTTCTCCCACTCTCCTCCACCTCCCTTCCCCCAAATCCTCAGTACTGCCATTTGCATCATTGGGCTGGAATAAGAAAATTAAAAGTTTTTTTTTCCAGTAGGTACTGGTACTCAGATAAAGCTTTTCCTCTGCTGTCAGAGTTTGCCCAAAATAGCAGCTTTCAAAATCCACATAGTCTTTTGAAGAAGACATTTCTTCTGTTTGAACTGTGTTTTGGGAATTTCAGTTGAGAAGGAAAATGGACAAAGTGGGTTTTTTTTTTTGTAATAAGGTTTATTTTCTCCTGGTTACTGCCAATGTTGCACTCTGACATGTGGCCACATTGTCTATTTATTATTGCATTTTGTCTATGACACAATTCTTCCCAGCTTTAGAGAGGCCTGGTCAATAACTGGTGCTGACAGAAGAGACTGCCATTGGTTCAATGTCAATTGTCTAGGAATATATGTATATCAGCCTCCCTGCTACAGTAATTCTGAGAGTTGCTACAGCATGAAAAAGCCTGTGTTTGCACTGGTATGGAAATGTCTGGGTACATTGTCAGTTCACAGTGTGGGATGTTGAATGCAGCTCTATCCCACCCTGCAGCTCACAGTGGAAGGAAGGGGTAATGGCTTTAAACTGAAAGAGGATAAATTTAGATCAGGCATTATGGAATAAGTTCTTTATGGTAAGACTAGTCACAGGCCACAAAGCATCTTGCCATGTTCACCTCCAAACAGCGCTGGGAGGTATTTAGACTGAGCATAATAGAACCCCTCTGACCTCAAAGCTCTGTGCATGACTACTACAAAAGCAAGTTTATCTCCTAGATGTTGCTCTGTTTCCCAGGTGTCACTCTGTTTCCTGCATATGCAGATTGGCTCTTTGGCATTACTGAAGAAACCAACCTTAGAGAAACAATATTATTCATGCTTGAGGTTCATTATGAAGCCTATAAAGCATTTTCAGCCAACAAGTCCCACTGTATCTCACATCCTGGGAGCCAATCCATGTTGCAGTATCACAGTGGCAAAGAGAGTGTGCTGTTCAATCTGCATCTGGGTTACAGGAGTAAAACTTTCCTTTTGTGACCAGAACACAGACAGAGTTTGGGAACTATTAAACTGAAAGAAGTGAGCAATAGAGCAGGAGGAAGGGCTTTCAAAGGAAGTGTGCGGTGGGATGGTAAAACTTGAGCAAAGCAAGTATGTGATATCTAGAAGGAATCAGAACACTGATTTGATCCAGATGTCACAACAAAGAGTAAGAGAAAGAAATTTGCTTAAATGTGGGCAGAATGTGCTGAGGCATTAGGCATCCCTCAGAAGCAGGAATTCAGATCTGCCTCTCTAGGAGCTCCCTCTAACTGCTCTGAAGCCTTCATATACTCTCTTAGCCAGGCATCTTCCACAATATGTTCTACAGACTACAGACCATTTTAGTTGGGGAAACATAAGTGATTGTCACAGTATGTAAACACCTCACTTTCAGTCAGGATTCAGCTCCTTTCTATTGTTGCTTTCCCTTGCCTTATCTTTCTCTTTACTTCTGCAGGGCTACACATGCTCTTGGGAAATGGCTGGATAGCATGATGCCATTAGAGCTAGAGTAAGTACGTTTTCTGCTCTGTGGTACAATTTTAGCCAGGAATTCCACAGTTCCCATCTTGCACACTGGGGACAATTGTATGTGAAGGACTCAGCATCCTGTTTCAGCGTATCCTATAGTTTTATAAGGTGATGTAACTTTTTATGGTAGCTTCAGAATTCTCATCCCCGCTTTTTGTGCTTACAGGATGGTTTATCTGTCTGCTTTGCAATGGCAGTAATGAGTATGCAAGGCATGATCAGGGAAGGGTTCAGACTTAGGTTTCATTGTGGAGCTTTCAGAAAAATGTTGCTAATTCACTTTGCTGATACTTGGTGTAGGCCAAATTTCATGTTGCTAGTTTATGTTAATGAAAAATATATCCCATTTTACAAGCCCCTGCACCTCTCTTTGCCTAGTTACATATGCCACAGAAAATCAGTTAGCTCCATTTAGAGCTACTGAAAAGTACCACATAGGAAAAGATTGTATTTTTGAAGTTGCTTCCATTACTTTTGAATACTATCATTTGTTCATGTGCTGCATGATTTTAAACTCAGAAGCACCTATGTAACTTGAAATTTCATTGCCCTCTTTACCATTTTCACAAAAAATACTGCAAATAAAAATGCTTAGAAGTACACTCAATTTAAAAAGCTTTGAAAAATCTCAGCCACCAGATTGTCTGAAAAGTTGCTTTTGAATAAGCTATTGGGTTTCAATGAAAATAACTCCATAGGAAGTCCACCGCATGTAGCTCAGTAGATTTTTCTACAGAATAACAAGATTTTTCTTGTTTCTGAAACACCAGCTGAGTGATCACTAATGCCCTCAAAATCAGAAACACTAACATCAGTAAAATAATAATAATTAATATGATGTTGAATCTCTTATTAGTATAGCTATTCTACACATAACAAATGGTAAAATGTTAAATAAAAGCACACTTTCTGTTCCCATGTCGTTTTCTAAATCCCAGCATACTAAGTTGTTTAAATTAGTGCATTTTGTCTGTTGAAAGCACTTTGAGAGATGGGAAATTTACACCTATATTGTTCAGTATCTCAGTTTTGAAAGTAATAGTCATTGTTACAGCAATGCTATAAAGCAGAGAGGGAGAAAGCAATCTTGTAATTATAGCAAGCCTTCTCTGAAAGTGTCTGTCTTTCTGAATTTTAATGCTGGCATAAACAGGAGTAAATGGTTCTCCATCGGTTACAAATCTCTCCTGTTAAAAAGGTACATGAGTATCATGGAGGAAAGGGCATTTTAGGAGGGACTATTCTGGTCTTCCAGACCCTCTGTTCACCAGTAACATAGTTCCAGGCAGAAGCTAGTAAACCCCTACTGATCTGAGCAACTTTTTTGGTCTGCCAGGTACTGAACTGAAAACAAAGTGCTCTTGTTGTGTTGCATCATTTTTCTTCATGTTTCAATTGCACTTTCTAATAAAACAATGAAATGCTGGGAAAGTGGTTTTCAGAAATGCACTGGTAGCTATTCCACAGATGTGCACTGATAACACATGGTGAGGGAGGGAGGCACAGGGAAGTGCATGGAGAGAATCATGTTATCCAAAGCACTATAGTAAACTTGCATACTGGATGCAAGCCAAATTTGAAAATGCACACACTAGGTCGAAGCAAAATTGCCAGGAGTTTTGTCTGCCTCTTGTGGGTTATAAGGTACCCATAACACATGCTAGTGTTATAGAAACTCATGGTCCTTGCCTTGCACTAGGCTATCATGTTCAGCAGTTTGTGGTCTGTGACCCACTTTATCTCTGGTAAGGAAGATGCCCTTGTCATTATAGACAGAGCAAGTCAGACTCATCATTAGAAGACCAGAGCTTAAAAATGTGTCCTTGTTTCAGCTGGGATACAGTTAATTTTCTTCCTAGTAGCTGGTGCTGTGCTGTTTTTTGGTTTCTGTCTGAGAGCAATGCTGATAACACACTGATGTTTCAGTTGTTGCTCAGTAGCATTTATCCCGATCAAGGACTGTTCAGTCTCTCACACTCTGCCAGTAAGGAGGGGCACAAGAAGCTGGAAGGAAGCAGAGACAGGACACCTGACCCAAACTAGCCAAAGGGGTATTCCATACCACATCACGTCATGCTCAGTGTATAAATGGGGAGTGGTGTTGGCCAGCTGGGGATAAACCATTTCAGAATGCTTAAATGATTCACCACTGGGTGATTTCCTGTCATAGATACCTAGTTTTAAGAGCTCCAGCTAACAGAATGTCTTAATTGAGCAGTGATCTCTTGAGCAGTGATTCCAAGGAAGCAACTGGAAACCCTTAGTGACTGCTACTGCCATGACCCAGCCATCCACCCCTAAAGGAGAAGGGTGTGGAAACCTATGGATTATTAGTTTCTGACTGTGTTAATTGTGAGTTTTAATCTCTAAAGAGTGTTTACAGGTGAACTGGGTAATGTGATGGATTAAACTTTAATTAAACTTTATTACCTATTTCTCATTGTTTGCTAGCACAATTTGGGAAATTATGTCCCTCTGCTTCACCTCAGTATTTTTCTCTCCCCTGTAAACCTGATCAGTTTGACAGCTTCAGAGAGGTATAAATGTTTGTAAGGCCTTCACCAGAAAGGAACTGTTTGTGCACCACCGTATAACATGGTTTTTATATTCCCTAGTAAAGATTTGTGCTTACTGTTGAGTGAGAATTTGGAATAATTTTTAAGACATCAATATAGTAGCAGTGCCTCTTTGAGGATTTCATTCCTTTGGATGAATGAAGCTAAACCCCTAAAGCTTTCTGGGTTACCTCTGCTGGGTCTGATCATAATACTTAAAAGTCCACAGCTGCCTGCTTCTCCAGAGACTAGAGCAGATCAGAATGATGCTTCTGAGCCGCTGGTGACGGAAAAGCCATCTCTGTAATGGGTAGAGATGGGCGCCTTTCCTTGTTCAATTTAGTTTAAATCAGGCACGTTTCTTTTGATGATATGTGGAGTGTGGTTTTGGTTTTCCTGCCTTCCACAGAAGAACACACAAGAAGCCTCGTGGCAACTAGGACCAGCTGTTGGAGTCATGAAGGGCTTTTATGAAGGGCTTTTTGGCAGCCACATTAAATAATGCCTTTAGTCCACACACTGTCTCTCTGAAGTAATTTTTGTATCATCACTGCAAGTGGGTGATTTGTTGCAGCACTGGCTGCCATTTAAAGTTATGGGCTCCTACAACAAAAGGCTCATCAACTTGTCAATGTTTTCGAGTTTGCAGTTTCTCTTCTGCTCATGGTGGTGCTAGTACATAGAAGAATTATGGAAGGGAGAGGAGAGAATATTCTTTCAACCCTCAGAACTCAGTTATAATACCAGTTTTAACAGTAACTCAATTTCTTTACATCTTAGTACTGGTTCTATCTTCCAGGCTATCGAAATTCTTCACACCTGTGACTTCTTTGAAATGGCCTCTAAAAATGAGTGTCAACAAGAGTTCACCCTTCAGTGACAGATACCTCAGTCTAGCTGGGCCCGTATTGTGTTATTCAGCAATACAGAAGGACAAATTCTGCTCCCCTTTACATGCATCACCAGCATGCCTTCAAGATTCATGATGGGAAAGCTGTAAGTGTTGTGGCAGGGGCTGCGTGCAGATGAATGAAAGCAGAACCTCCTCTGGAGAGTGCAGGGGAGGTCAGTTGGCCAGCACTTCTGGAAAGAAACCCCACAGGACTCAAGCCAGTAGATTAATTTTATTCCAGTCATGATATATTCTTCTCCATGATGTTTATGGAAATAAAATTCTCTGGTTTTCACCTCAAACTCCATGGCATTGTAAAATATCAGAATACAGCGTAAGTTGTTTCTCTAATCAAGTTAAATAATTAGAACTGTTGGGGTGATCATTTACTGATTATATAGCTACCATGCTGCTTTGCTAGCATTGTTTTTATTTCAATAGACTGTGTCCTCTTGGTACTCTGCAGCTCATCTTGATACTGTGAAGTCTGATGGATGCAGCTGTGACGGGTGCTCATAAACATTCTCCTAACTGTTAGAAACTGTTTTGGGAAGTGGTTTTCATTTCTGGTTCTATTTTTTGAAAGCACAGTGAAATCTGTGTGCATGATCATGCACACCCTTTGAGCCTGAGGATTTTCTGACAGCTACACAGAAACAGGGGTGTTAAAGGGAAATGGTACATGTACAGCTACAGAAAGCATCACTGACAGAACCAGGAAAAGAACTTTAATCATTGCTCCCTAGTTCATTAGAGGTATCGATACCCACTGGCAACATTAGCTCCATGGTTCCATGAAACAGCTTTCCCTCTGTCCATGTTCTCTCACAGGCTCACACCATTCACTTTGTTTTTCAGCACTTCTTATTTATGTCCTCTTTAGGGTGGGTACTGCCCAACATACTTATAAAACTGGAATCAACTAATCTGTTATAAACTCAAGGGAAACAGTATGTAACCATCCACCTGCCTTTGCTTTTGAAGCTGTTCAGTACTGGCTTGGAGGTTTTTTTTTATGTAGGTGACCCAGAGACTCAGCAGACACTCATACACATGGATTTCACACAGTTCCTTACTGGCATTCTCCCTGTTTGATTACAGCTCAGCTGTACAGTGCTTAAATTGCAGTAAAATGGTTTAGTGAAAACTGTAAATAATGACTTCTGATTTCCTCTTAGGAACTACAATCCCCATTAAGTATCTTTTGCAGCCTGGCGTTTTGTTGCTGCTTTTGTGGTTGGACTTCTTGTCCACCTTGTATATCCAAATGCTTCCTTCCTTCCCTTTCCCAAAGCATAGTATTTAAGGGCATTTCTTAAGATGTGGCAATCTTCTTAGGTTGCTTCTTAGGTACTGTCTTAGATATAATACTTTTAAGGATAACCTCTAATCTGTGTGTGCAATTATGAAACAAGGCCTGTATGTCTTTGTCCTTATGCAAACAGAGGAAGAAAAAGTAAGGAGACCTTGGAAATTGCAGCAAGTGTTGACTGTTCAGCAAAAGCAAAAACCCTTTTGACTTTGATCACATCAAACATTCGTATTTGCCAAGAGAGGCAGAAACATCTGCATGACTCTGTAGAATGCCACCTGCTCATTTGGCATTGTGAATTACATTTAAGCCTATTGTTAAATTAATCCTGTCCTCAAAGAATGGTTACTAATTTTGCAGGAGGAAGTACTCGCTTACATGCATTATATTCCACAAGCTGTATATATTACTTTACTTCTTACTTTTTAATCTGAATTTAAGGAAATTCTCCCCTGTGCTGGAAGCAAATGAAGGTACAGGCCAAGATTTTGACTGATGCAATTATTCATACTCATTCTTCGGAAATAGAGAGCTATTTGACTAACTGGTAAAAATAAATGTTGTGTTGAAATTCTCAGGAAGCAAATGGAAATTGCTTTGTGAGAATGTTTTTTTTTTTCAATTTGAAATATGAAATAGAAATCACTTTTTGAAAAAACACAAAATCTTTTTCCCACACCATCCAAAACAAACCAGAGTAGATGTGTTCTGTCAGCTGCACTTTCTCGTGCCTAGAATGAAGCCTAATACAAAAGCTGTGAGAGGCACGAGGGTGCTGTGCATGACACCTAGAACCTCCTCCTCTGCCTCCTTCTCACAGATAATTGACACATGAGCTGAAATACCTTAATGTAAAAATAGTATTGTTTTTCCATGCCTTTTTGAGCATTAAAAATACACGTAGGTCATACGTATGTGCTTCTTCTTATAGCCATGAAACGTGGAAAAATCAAATGAAGGATAGCATCATAGAATCAAATAACTTCTTTCAATGAAGGAAATATTTTCATGCTATAACATTTCTGATAAAATCTTTGGAGCTGGCAATTGAACTGGATTGTTGAAAAATGGCAGGACGAATCTGGATCTTGTTGCAGTATGAAAGGCGATTACAGTGTTACCCCAATAACCCAGAACACTGGAAACTGCGGTGCTGCTGATTTCCAGAGACTTGTTTTCATATCTTTTCATACAAATTTCTGCATTTATCTATCGTGGTTTTGAATTCTGA
This sequence comes from Melopsittacus undulatus, assembly GCF_012275295.1. Lineage (NCBI taxonomy): Eukaryota > Metazoa > Chordata > Aves > Psittaciformes > Psittaculidae > Melopsittacus > Melopsittacus undulatus. Next base: position 58,897,297 of record NC_047533.1, read on the forward strand.
CACTGTGGCTGTTTAGGTACAGGAAAGAATCAGGAATTAAAGAAAAAAATCAGATTCAAACCCACTCTTTTTAAAATAAATAGTCTTCTAATGAATTTCCTCTAATTGCCTGTCATGCAGTGGTGTTCACCTGAGCACTGAGGTCAGAGGTGATGAGAAACATCTTAGTTGGCTGAGGTTAGCTCTGCTAAGTAGATGACAATAAAGCAATAATATTTAAACACTACTGTGAATCTGAAGAAGAAATTGCACTCTAGTGTAAACATCCTTCCTTTCAGCCTGTGTCCTACATACCTGCACTCACGTGTTCCATCTGAAGTGTGTAAATGTTTAATGAGTCTCTCTCGCAGGTCACCTCCTTATTAATGCTGTGTGAGTGCATAACAGTTTGCAGAATCTGAGTCTTGTTTGCTGGCACTGTGCTTTTCCTTTCTATTATGTTAAAAGAGGAGGACAAGAAAACCACCACTGAAAGACAGTGAACTGACACAGCAGATGGGTGTTGCAGCCGATCGGGTGTAGAAATACACCTGTTAAGCAATATGTAAACAAGAACTGGAGCATTCACTACTCATTCTGTTCCAAGTTTTGAAGTCATTTCTGTTGCAGGAAGTAACATTATAACAGTTTTCAAATAGCTGATACTTGCTTTAGAATGAAACACTTCAGTGTCAGTACAAATTACAAAGCCTGTGCTGTTTCCTGTGAGACTTTTGTGTGTCCATTTTCTGCCCATCAAAAGTAGTCTCAATGTCAAGTCTTTGCACTCTCCCCCACCATTTTCTTTTCTTCAGGAAAGACTTAGCAGATTTGTGCAGGCAGAGTTGCCTATCCAAATAGATAAATAGGTAGCCAGGGCTTCTACCTGTAGCTGGAGACAATTTTGGTTTGCTTCAGTTTCCTGCTTTCAGTATGTCCTGCCTGGCAGACAGTACCTCCTGAAGTCCACAAGCCCAGAAACTGTTGTTCCAAGCTTTCTGGGAGATATACACCATGATAAAAAAGGGGTTGAAGGCTGAGTGCTAGCTATTTTTCTTGCTTCAGGTGTAGTAGCTACTCTATTTGTGTGTGTGCTCAGGGAGGTGGAGAGGGGAAGGTTTTATTCTGCAGAGCTTTGTTATCCTCTTCTCCACTGAAAGCTGGAAGGGGACAGCTGGGGACTCAGCAGGCAACCTTCCAATTAAGTAGAGAGAGTAGGAAATAACAGGGTAATTTTTGCAAAAACAATTTGATAACCTTCTTCTGGGGGGGGCAGAACTGAAAAAGATTTGGGATTTCCTACTGGGGTATTTCTGAACATTAAAAATTGGATTTCCCCCCCCCCCCCCCAAGCCAACTTTTGTTTTCACACATTGGCTAATTTATTAAGTTTTTAAGTAATGCAAGATTTTGAATTTGAAAATTAAGCTTTTAAAAATGTGTATAACTAAGAATTGTGGTCTGAAATATGTTTGGGATTGTTGGATCATGAATATGCATTTTTGGGGGTGACTTCAAATCTATGTTCTGGTTTGGGAGGGATTTTTGACATCTTACAGACACTTGCAGAATAGGAAAGCCATTCCCCATGCAGCTGCTGGGTGATACGGTGACAGTTTTGAAAACATGGACCCATTCCCTGGAAGCTGACAGAGGTGCTTTTATTTTGCCTCCTCTTATTGGGATGTTTTTTTCTTTTGGTGCTGTCTACATCTTCATGACAAGGCAAAATGTATGCAAAATGCTATCCAAATAAACAAATGCTAGTTGAAAATTTGTGTATAGAGGCTAAGACAAGATAATAAATAAACACTTTGAAAAAGGTTACCCAGGAGAAGTGAGATAACAGTAGACAAGGCAACAGCTTCATCCCCTCTTGTGTATGGAAGAGCCATTGCTTCCAAGGAGAATGAGGAAGGATTTGAGTGAAGCCACTGAGGTGGGATTAGAGGCTTAGGGAGCTCCTGCTCCTCTATGGGGCCAGTACAAAGCACCAAGAGATAGGCAATTGAAAATGAAGTAAATTTGTTGACAACAGCCTTTCTGGTGGAACAGACTTTGTGATTTTTAATCTTTTTCTGTCTAGCGAGTCTATATAGCATTGTATCCACTTTAGTTAGCCTGTGTCTTTGGGCTATTATATACAATATAACAGTGTGTTTGTCTGAGTCAGCCCTTATGAAGTTCAATACTTCTTTTTCAATAGAAGAACACCACAGAAGTGGATAGTAATGTATTATTACTGAAAATGAAGCAAGAGCAAGGATAAAAATGAACGTATAGAAGAACAGGAACAGCAAGCAAGTTTCATCTAAATGACACAGACTGAGGGTATGTTCTGATGAGTTGTAATTCAGCAGAGGCTTACTGCAAGTGAAACAACACTCAGTCCTTTACAGCCTCATACTCTCTCCTATTCCAGAGAGTAATACTGTTCCAGGACAGGATCTCATCTTTAATTTCACAGAGATTACAGCCTGCTTGCAAGAGGCGTGGAAATACATGCCTGAGCATTGGTGAAAACCACACACTTTAACAAATACTGTAAATGTTGCATAGAGTCCAACTTGATTTTGGTACTTCCAGTTTTCAGGAGTTTGTGCTAACTGATTTGAAAAGGAAACTCCTTTTTACCTTGATAGAGCCTGTGGAGGAGGCACTGGGCATGAGGTTTGGGTTAAGAAGCAAAGCCTATTAAAGCTCATTAATAAAAAACAGACTTGATGAGGAACATATTGCTTCTGTGAGCTGATAAGAATTCACTGTGTGGGAAGAAGCCTGCAATAATGCAGCTGATACCGTGTTCTTAAACAACAGATCAAGAGTCTGTCTAGAGGAACAGACAATCAGTAAAACTCAGCTATTAATCTTTGAAACTCTTCTCCCTTGAAGAAAAATTTTTCATACGTGAACATGCTCTTCTATATACCCTATCAAGGTAGAAGTTAAACCCTCACTCCCCACTATCACAGGGAACACTGTAAGTTTCTCACCTGGCTTCCTAATAGAGGGTTCAACCTGGGTGAGAATTTACTGGGGAGGAGCACTGCTGGGCAAAAGAAATCCAGTCTGTAATGGATCCTGCTGCACAGTAGAGCTCCTTTGCCTTCTGCTTACTCATCAGGGAGCTCTAACAAGAAAAAGATGTTTCCCTTAGGCTGTATCTGCTTGGGAAGGAAGGCCAGGTTATTTCAAGACTTAGGATTTGACCATGGCCAGTTCTTGTTGTAGCTATGCCAGCAGAAAGAACTGCTCTCTCTGCTGCCTGGCAGCAGCCTTCTCCAAACTTTGTTGCAGGTACATGGTGCCCTGCCTTGCATTGCTGATCTTGACTTTCTCTTGCCCTTGTAATTTCCCACTCTGCCTTGAGAACTCTCTCATGGCTGCAGCTTTACCCAGCAATTGCTGGACTCTGACTAAGCTGGGGTGCCAGCTGGGGTACCAGCCCTCCTTAAGCTTGGCTTTCTGGTGGGTGGTGGGACTGTACCTCATGGAAGAGGCGAGAAGAAGGTATGGTCCTGCTGGCTATTGAACACTCACTGCCCTACCTGCCTTGTGTCCAGCAGCTTGCACTGACCCCTGACACCTACCTGCTAATGCAGTTGTTCATGTGAACCTTGTCTTAGCACACCTAAGCAAAAACTGTCAGGATTGGATCAAATGGGAGGTCTCTGGCGATTTCATTTTTTCTGACTTGGCTAATTTAGGGAAGTGCTCAGCCTATGGAGAGCAACTGTCCTTTGGGTGGGGAAACTGGTGGGTGGCTGGCGGCACACAGAGTTGAAGGTGTCTTCACTGGCACAGTCTTGACAGGAAGAGGATGTATCTATGCTCTTGTACCCAAACTGACAGAAAGTGTCTTCTCAACCTTTGCCTACCCAGAGAACACAAAGCCAGCTGCTTGGGGTTGTTCCTCAGGTACAGAAGTCTTTATAAGCATGTCCAGAGCTGGCCCATGGAGGGATTTCCATTCCTGATGCCCCAAAAGTGATATACAAAGACTGGGTAACTGTGGCTTCATAATTACATTTGAGTGTTAAGACAATGGTACTTGTTTGCTGTCACCTTACTATACCAAATAAAACTTGCTCTTCAGTCTTGCAGAACTGAAAGTAGGCTGTGTTTCCTGGTGAAAGAGTTTCAGAGGCTTTCAAACAGAAATGGACTGAGTGCTTATTCTCACTGAAGGAAACAAGATACGAAGTACGAGAATTGGGTTTATATTCCCAAGGGAGTGTGTGTGAAGTGACTTTCTCTACCAACATCCTGCAGCAGAGTTTGTGATGTGTCATTTACTGGCACACAGCAAAAATCACTGTTTTCATTTAAGCTTCTTTTCATAATAGAAATGTAACAGCCCTTCAGCATATATTCTGAAGGAAACATGCTAAGAAAATTTCTTTTTACAGGGGTGAGACTCCTGTGCTACTTTATTTTGAATATCTAATCAAAGTAGCCTCTTCCCACCTTATTCCAATTTATTTTCTCTCAAACATTTTGCATCATTTCTCATTCTGTCCCTGACTTTCCAGCCAAGTTTCAAAATAAAATTCAAGCAGAATGAAATATTTCTCCAGATAAGTAGTGAAATTAAAAACAAGTCTGCTTTGTTGCAAAAGTACTGCACTCCATCATAACATGTTGGAAAAGACCTCAAGGATCTTCTGGTCCAACCTTTCTTGACAAAGCGTGCCCTAGATATCCCAGCACCCTGTCCAGCCAGATCTGAAAAGTGTCCAATGTTAGGGAATCCCTAACTTCCCTGGGGAGGTTATTCCAATGGCTAATTGTTCTCATTGTGAAAAAGTTTCCTCTTGTGTCCAGTCAAGGTCTCCCCACAAGTAACTTGTACCCATTACCCCTCATCTTTTCCATGGGACTCCTTGTAAAAAGGGAGACTCTGTATTCTTCATAGCCACCCTTTAAATACTGGAACACAGTGATAAGGTCTTCCCTAAGCCTTCTTCTCTTTGAGGCTGAACAAACCCAGTTCTTGCAGCCTTACCTCATAAGGAATGCTTCAAGGTCCTTGGATCATCTTCGTAGAACTTCTTTCAACCATCTCCAGTCTGTTCACATTGGTTTTGTATAGCAGGAACCAAAACTGAACACAGTATTCCTGGTGTGGCTTAATAAGCGCCGAGTAGTGGGATAATGACATCTCTGCTGGTGATGCCCTTTTTGATGTAACTCAGCATCCTGTTAGCTTTCTTCACTGCAGCTGCACACTGTTCGCTCATACTGAGTTTGTTGTCCACCAGGACCCTCAGGTGCCTTTTCACAGAGCTGTTCCCCAGCCAGATAGATACCAGTCTGTGCTTCACTCCTGGACTGGGTTTTCTCAGATGCAAGACCTTTCCCTTGTCCTTGTAGAATTCATAAGGTTCTTGTTAAATCATTCTTCTGATTTATCCAGGTTATCCTGCAGGGTGGCTCTCCCCTCTGAAGCATCCAGTTCTCCACTCAGTTTAGTATTGTCAGCAAACTTGGTCAGGGTACAACATATCACAGATCACTTATGAAGATACTAAAAGCATTTGGCCCAATGTGAATTCCTGGGGGACCTCACTAGTGACAGGTCACCTTTTGGAGTTATTTATCACCACCTCTAAATGCGGCTTGTCAGTCAGTTCCCCAGTCACCACAAACACCACTTGCTTAGATCATATTGCACCAGTTTCTCTAGGAAGTGGCTGTGGCAAACCATATCGAAAGCCTTTGAGAAATCCAGGTGAACAATGTCCACCACTTGTCCCATATACACTGAGAGGCCTCGAAACAATGTCAGCCAGCTTTCTTAACACCCTCAGGTGGATAGTGTCAGGGCCCAACAATATGCAGGGGTCAAGCTCCTGTGGTAGTTTAGATATTTTTCAGTAAGACAAGAATTCTGAAGGGAGTAAAGCAATTTCCAATACTAATCATTTTCAACTGTCTGTGGAGCTGCATGAAGGTTTGCAGTTGTCCCATCACTAACGTATAAGTTAGCAGTAGAGCTGTCTCTGTGGAGATGAAACATAAGAAAGCTGTACTGAACAGAAATCAGTCAGGTTTGTGGAAACTCTGCACACATATAGTTGGAAGTTTCTGCATTATTAACTCCTACTGTCTTTCATTCTCTGGTGTAACTAAATGCAAACAAATTATTTTTGTTAATAATCATCATGTTCTGTTTTCATCTGCTGTATACAAAAGAACATTTACAAACATATAAACCTTCTTCAGCTTTTTCTAGGGTGTTCTTAACTCTTCAGGTAGTAGACAAAATTATTTTCTTTACACTCCAGTGAATGAGATACTGCTTTGTGATGGCTGGCCAATGTACAAGGGGATAAACCACGCAACAGAGCTTCCCTTCAGCTCACTAGTGTAAATGTTGAGTGCATTGCTATAGCAACAACCCAAAATGAAGAATTCACTAGTTCCTCCCACTGGCACCTCTTAAATTACTCATTGTTTTGGAGGTGAAGGAGATGGATTTTGTTGTTCTTTTTCAGCAGCAGGCTCAAAATAATTAGCCTCTGTGATATGATCCAAGGTGGGCTTGGGCATGTGAGTGTTACAGGACTTCAAAATGCAGACACCTGCAAAAGTAATTGACAGCCCAGTGATTGCTGAGCCACCACCGAATCCCAGAGAAACCTAAGGCCTGTTAAAGCCTGTATTCTATAAATGTACAAATAGATGAAGAAGCCCTGCGGAAAAGGGTGTAGCTTTCCTATTGGCACTGCCCAGGGTAGTGATGGGTCACAGGAGTTATTTATGCATAAATATGCAAATCCCCACCTAAAACAGCAGCCTCTCCTGGTTCTGTGGATGCCCCAGACGCCTTTATGCAGAAGTGTTGTGGAAAGTTGATTACTGCTCCCTAGAAAGTTCATTTGCCTGGCTCACTGGGAAAATTAAATGTTTGAGGTGATTTGACAATATGCCAGAACACAGTTTTCTCAGTCTAGCATTCCCCCTCAGTGTGATGTTTGAGATCTCCACCAAAATCAGATGTAATTGGAAAACACAAGTGCCTGCTGAATAATCAATCGTGCCTTTTTCCTCACTTCTATCTCAGATGCCCATCAGCAAGATATTTGTGAGAAGGCACCTTATGTGGAAAGGGGAAAGAAGAGATGTGTGTCAGAATTGTTAATCTAGAAAGAAATGAAAAAGAATTAATATTAAAAGTCAGTACTTCTGACTGACTTGTGTCATACTTCTGCTTTTGTATCAGGAGCACAGATTCTAGGCTCTTAAACAAATCTTGACTTTGAAGATGACTTTGATAGTTGAAGATGTTACCCTCTTTCACCATCCATGACTTCCAGGTGAAATCTAAATCAATAGAGGTAAATAGCTAGACCAGAAACATTGCGTTTCCATCTTCCTCTAAGAGATTTTTAAGATTCCATGAAAAAGCTTTTTTAACAGCACCTGGTTCAAACCTGGACATCAGGTTTTGAAAGAAATATATTCTTCCAGTTTTAATTTAATGTAGAAGCACTGACTCCAAAAGCATGATAGCAGCAGGAAAGCAGAAATCTGTGTTTGTCTAAGCCTTGGAGAGTATCAGCCTGCTAAGTACAACTGCAAAGAGTTAAATGAACTGTTGCAAGCATATGTAGTGTCAGCAGCTGATTTGTAAGGAGGCTGTGGCAGCAGGGAGCAAGGTTTTCATTTTGAAAATATGAGACTCCATACTTCAGGGGACACCAGGGCCAGACTTTCTGTACTTTCTCTTGCACTCCTCTGAAATAATAGCAGTTCTTGAGCTGGCAGACACATTGGTGCTTTGACCTGTGTCAGGATTTTCCACCAGTATAGACATAAGAAATGTTATCAGCACGTTCAGTGATACTGTGATAATGAGGTCGTAGCACAGCAGCTAAAGCAAGAGAACAGGAAGTGTTTCATTTGTTCTAATATATTTTGAGAATGGGAAAAGTGGTTTATTTGAGCAGTTCAAAATAGACATACCGTTTCTAGAGTACAACTGAATGAAGGGACCTCATCTTGAAGCAGTGGTTGGTGGAGTATAATTCAGAGCATCAGTCATTAAGATGGTTCCTACTGAATTCAGTGAAAACCCCAGTCTCTAAATCCTGGTTTTACTTCACTCCCCACCTGGTGCAATACATGAGGAAAGTTAGATGGGAAATCTTGCACTATGAGCAGCAAATCAAATGACCTTTAATGAATGATAAAATATCCCAAAATAAAACTATTAAACATATCCACATAAGCAAAGCTGGAAGGGATACTCAGAAAAAGTATTGTTTTCTATGTTGAATGCTCTTCTCCTCTTTCACACCATAAATATTCTAAATTGTCTTATTTCCCACTTCACAGCTTCTTCAACTGATATGGGCTGGGTTTAATAATAGTTTACCCCTTCACTGAAGTTCCAGTCAATGTCAGTTTAAAGCAAAAATGGAAACACTTCTTTAGGATTAATGCGTTAGTGGCTTCTTTACTTCAGAGATTAATTTTAATTGCTGAAATTACCAAGTTTTGTGAATACATGAGTGGGAAGACAGATGCTTCCTATTGTCCTCCCCTGCAAACTCACCACACTTAAAAGAGCTGCCTTGCTTGCTCAGCCTTTAATCCATGATAGAAGCAGTTCTGAAATGGATGTGTAGGCCCAACAGGTCAATTCTGGAATGACTGACTGCTGCTTTCTCTGATGTCCTTGGCTTAAGTTATCCACCTAACATTTACATGACTCCTCCTTTCCCCACTGAAATAGTGCAGTTTTATTCTAGATTCATAACTGTTATGACACCCTGGTTGAGGAGAAAAAGAAGCTATTTGTTTCAGTACAGCATAAATACTATATGTTTTTCTCTTACCCTAGGCAGTCACCTTGTGTAGGGAAGGGGAAGAAATTCTGGTTTTGCTTGACAGCTTCTGTAGAGTAAGTTTTATTAGGTTATCACATAGGTCAAGATATTGTAAATGCAACTGTTTAGCTGCAGTGAGGCATGAGGAAAAAACCTGATATGCTGTTATTTATATAGAGGATTTCTCTTGTATTTGTAAGAGCTTTAGAGAACAAGGACAAACTGATTTTCATTAGAGTAATTGTAGTAGGGGTAGATATCTTGAAGCTAGCTCTAGTCTTGTTAACACGAGCAAAAAGCAAATCTTACAGTATCTGCTATGCAAATCTGTCGACAACTCTGGCAGCTCACCTTGCTTCCTGGCTTGTGCAGAGCTCTGTGCCATCACTCTAATACATAAATTTGCTGCATAAAGTCACCACCCAAACTTGCTTGTATGTCTATTTTTGCTCTCAGCAGCACCTTTTAACTGAGGTGAAGATGGATTCTGGCTGGGGGTGGGTAAAGTGTGTGAAGTAGGGTGCCCTGGTATCTTCATCAGAGTTTTTTCTAACAACTGAATTCCACAAAACCACTTATTGTTTTACAGCCTTTGCAGGTTCATGACTGGTGAAGGAATCTCAGTGCATTACTGGAAACAGTATGTCCTAGGTTCACTGTATATTCAAACTATGGTTACTTAGCTGAACCAATGTCAAGCCCATTTCTCTTTTAAGAGGTTGATTTTGTGTCAGATTTGTTTACTTTCCAAAGACTAACATGGATGCATAAATTAGGAATTGGTTTGACATTACTGGTTCGCTTCTGAGGTGGACTACCAGGGCTACAAAAATCACAAATTTATAAGGCTACTAATAGCTGTTGTATCTTTGCTTTGTGGCTAATATTGGTCATCCGCTTTTTCCAGTGCATGGGAATTTCATTACAGCTGTTGCTTCCTCTTCTCTTTGCCAGACATTTTCTCTCCATGACATTCTGTTTCTCAGAGAAAGCAAAGCTTTTTTTCAAGTGAGCAAGCATTACGAGAACAGCTCTTGTTGGGCAGTTATTTTTCATTTTGAAGAATCTTTTCTTTATATAAAGCAACTGAAATCTTGATACATTCTGCCTGAATTGGCAGCATTTGTCGCAAACATAAAAACTCTTGTCTGTGCTCTTGCATCATGTCTCAACTACTGCAACACCACTTGATTCAGTGTCAAAACCATAACATCTTTAAAGAAAAAAAAGACAATCTTATTTCATGGATTTTTAACTAACACTTTTGCAAAGATATTTTTCCGGGCAGTTACTCAGCGCACTTCCTCTGAGATGTCTGAAATAGTTTCTTCAGAACAATAGGTTATAATTTGGCCTTGAACATCCATCATCTGGCTGAAACTACTTGAATTATCACATTCAGTAGCTGAAGGCTCCTAAAGATACTAACAAGCTTTCCAAGTTGTCTATTTTTCTTAAACTTTTGCTAGCATAGCAGCATTCTGGTGCATACAAAGGGCCTTTTTGGTATTGGTGATTCCATTACCCCTGTAATAATATACCAGGTTTTGCTATTAGAAAATAGCATTTTTGGCCAAACTGTCTTGAATTCTCTTTCAAGCTGCTCTTTTAAATCTAAGCGTTTGAATTTTTGAGGCATTTGATACTGTCTTTGTTGTTCTATTAATTTGCTAATTTTAATATCAAGGACCCAGTGGATTGTTTTGTGAATGTTTTCCATAGAATTAATGGGATCTGTCAAATTCCATCTCATAATGTTTTACTCACTCACAGGGGTTCAAAGACTAGAGTTTGACTGTAAAATAACTTTTCTTTGTATATATTCTTTTTTTGTACATTTCTTGCCCAAGGAGTTGTGAATGCTCCATCCCTGGCAGTGTCTAAGGCCAGGTTGGACAAAGCCTTGGGTGTGACACAGTTTAGTGTGAGGTGTCCCTGCTCATGGCATGGGGGTTGGAGCTTGGTGATCTTAAAGTCCTTTCCAACCCTAACTATTCTGTGATTCTACCTACATTTTGTAACATCTCTCTCCATGTACCACAAAAATACACTATTCAAAGTAAATAGGTAGACCTAGAACTGTATAAGGAAATTAAAGACTTATGAAGAAGAGATATGTAATACTGAATCTTACTGTGCAACTTTCCTTCCAGCATGACAATCTACAGAAGCTTGGTGCTTTATCAATATTAACCAAAGATTATGTTTGATTTAGCTCTAGAAGAAAAAGGTGATGTTTCACAGACACTGAAGGACAGGGTGTTAGTTAAGAGGGAAAAATAATTTATTGGGATCTTGCCCTAGGGTAACACTCTAAGGAGGAAATAAAATCTTTCAAATAGGGTGATCAGTTACTGTTCGGTATTGATGGGAACTCCACTAGCAAGGTTTCTTGTAGAAAGAAGATAAGAAGAGATGCCCTGAGGTACTGTTCTGCTCAATTTTGATAAACTAGGCAGCAGTAGCTGTCCTCTGTAGCATTGAACACCATCCCGAGTCAGCTCCTCCCTGGCCCTTTCTGGCTGGGTTCTTCTCGCACTGCTCTCGCCCCACCACGACACCGTTCCTGCCCCAGTTTTTCTCTCTCAGGCTGCAAAGGAGGCCTTTTTTCAGATAAACCGAAGGATGCCTCAGCCTGCTGCTGGCTACGCATGTGCATTGCGTTAAGGCTTCTGAGCATCAGCTCTGACACATTTAGGAAGAGGAAATAGAATCTAAGATAAACTAGACTGAAATTAACTCAACTAAACTAGAGATGAATAAAAAAAACTTGATTTATAAATAATAAAATACTCTTTCCACCTGTAACCTGATTTGTGTCTGTTTTGTGTCTTTGAAAGCGTTTCTGGTGTTTAAACCCCTTGGCATTTTAGGTAAATAACGCTCACATCATCATACAACTTATTAAGAGTGCAGGGAATGCAATGGAATGCACTTACCAAATTCCTTTCATGCAGGCTGTCACACTGCTTTCATTCATAATAAATCTTCCTTCTTCTTCACTGATCTGCAATTGAACATCTTTAAAGTAATACGCTTGTTATTATCTTATTTTTCAAGACATCTCTTAATTTTCCTTGTCTTTTCTTTTGAACTAGAAGTTTATTTTTCAGCACATAATGTTCGAATATACGCCAGCTCGCTTCACAAAATAGCAAGGACAGACAAATATGTGTGCATGCTTAATTCATACTTCAAAACAAAAGAGTGGTTTGTGAAGTACTGAAATCCTTTGTGCACTGGTTAATGCGTGGAGATGACTGAACTCTAGCCAAGATTTTGAGAGAGCGTTGTCAAGTTTATTAAACATCTGCAAGGCATACAAGGCTTCCTACAAGTCATTTGGTACAGAAGCTACCACTGCTTTGAGGTTTGTCTACGAGCCGTCGCCGCTGTTATAAGGATGAATTTCCTCTGTGGCATAGCCTGACGTGGTTGGTATGGTTGGAAGTGACAGAAGAGAATGTCTTTCAAGAAAATGTCTTCTTTTTTTGTTATCCATTAAACCATACTCCCAGGCTGACTACATGCTAGGCACACACACAAGAGAAATAAACCAAGTGCTAGTATAAACTTTGAGCAAACACAGTAGGATCATTTTCTCATTTTGATAATCCATTCAAATTGAGACTACTTCCTCTTGTGATAATTACAGTACAAGACTCAGCACTCCAAAGGCAGTTCAAAGCTCTCCAATTCCAGCTCAGCAGTTCAGGAAGGTTTTATGAACATGATAAAAATCAGAAGGATTTGGTTTAGCTTTGAGAGGGGTTGGTTTATTTGTTTTAATTTTTATTTGATTTTGTTTGGGTTTTGGTTTGTTTTTTTTTTCCCTGAAGATCTCCTTTGTTTGTGTTTGCTCTTTCCTGTTACTTTCCCAAACCAGTAAGTCTGTCTCTTATAGCCCACATCCCAATTCTATTGCAGTACAGGGAAAGACATCCAAAGCATCATTGGCCAGAGATTAGGTCTGGTTGTCTGGAATAGCAAAAGGTGACTGTTCATTCAGGTAGGTGGTATGTCACTGCATCACCCCTCCATCAGGCTTTCCCAGCTGCAAGGACGACAAAGTTTAGTGCACAAGGGTTTTTTGGTTGCCTCTGTGAGTTCAGTGAGTCCACAGAACATTATTATTCAAACCCTTAAACCTGTGCCAGACTGTTAATGTCTTAATGCTTATTCAAGCGTCAGGGAGCACTGGCAGATGTCAGAGTAAATGGGTGGCTGTCAATAAGGAAATTACTTGCCATTCACAGGGTGATTGCTGCAGTCTGTCGGGTAGCATTTGAGAGGATGTCAGACTGAAAGATAGTGTAAGGAAGCAGGAGAATTTGTAAATGTTTCCTTGTCTTGAGAGGCTGAAAGAGAAGCCTCCAGCAATAGCAACCATAAAACAATAGCTAAACAGAAGCAAAGCTCAAAATATCCAGCTTTGGAATAAGGCTACTAAAGGAAGGACTAGGGGCTTTTAAAGCCTAACTCACTTGTCATTGACACAGCCTGAAGCATTTGCAGTTATCCACTAGGAGAAGAAGCTAGATCACATTCATCAGTACTCCTGTTTTTCTACTATATGTACAAGATGTGTATATCATCAGACAAGGTCCTAAATGAGAGCTTTTACCCATAGTTAAAGACAACAATTGTGCAAGGTATCATTTCAGCTGGTTTGCTTTGAAGTTAGGCATGCCCTAATTCACAAGGCTTTGAACTCTCAAGCCCACAGAGGACTTGGGGATCATGGCTCAATGTCCAGGTGGAGATCAGTGATAAGTGGTGTTCCTCAGGGACTGGTATTGGGACTGGTGCTGTTCAACATCTTTGAGCAACCTGGTCTACTGGAAGGTGTCCCTGCCTATGGCAGGAGCACTGGAACCAGACAATTATTAAGGTCCTTTCCAACTGAAACCATTCTATGATTCGATGATTAGGTTTGGCTCTGTTCTAGGTGTTAGGTGTTCACATGCTACATCATCTGCCTCTTAAAATGCCTTATTTTCTTTAGCTTTAAGACAAGGTGGAATATTTTTCACATTGCAAATAGATTTAAAGATTTATTAGTTGAGATACTTTGTGGAAGCTTTATGTAAATAAACAGGAAACTTCATTATTTCACTCTGGACAGTTTATTCCTTTGGGACAGTTAAATGGGGGCTATCAATAATGCTAGTGATTGCAATGAATTAACAGCTTCTCTTAGAGATAAAAGTCAGGATTAAGCCATACTGAATTGGAATCAGCTTCACCAACTTTCTGTCTCCCAGCTTGTAACGAACTAGTGAAACATCATGTGCTGAGCTGCACTTCTTGTGATGGTTTAGGACTTTTTACATAAAGTGTCCTAATAGTACTGTCAAAGTTATGTTCACTAGAAAGGAGACAGAGCAATTTGCTCCTTGTATAAATATATTCTAGGGTAGGTCAAATACTGACACGTTTCATCATGGCTAGTGGTTCCACACTGCACTAACATTGAAGGATTCAGTAAGACTCTCAAGTAAGAAGCAGTCCTATAAACTGAACTAAAAGAAAGAGGGTTTGCTTGTCATTGAGAGCTTGAAGATGCTTTTCCAGCATAATATCAGCCTTATTCGTCCTAATTTATGGATATATCACTCACACTGACCAGACCTGGAGAAAGGTTAAGTTAGATGCAGTGAAAGAAAAAGTGAAGCTGAGACTTGTGACAAGTCATTGGTATATTCATCTTTCAGTTCTTGCTTCACACAGAGGTTTCATAGGAAAAGAAACAGGACTGTGGACAAGTGAGCAGTGCTTCAGAATGTCTTGCTTTGTCTTCTGGGGGAGAAATTAACACTCTGAAGGATGTCTGTCTTTCCCTTCTGTTCCCACCTATGTCAGCACTTAGCCTTGTCTTTCTCAAAGGTGAATGGCTTTAGAGATTTGATGTCCACTTAAACAACAGAAGTACCTTGTCAAGTTCCGGTGTGTGAAATGACTGCATGCAGCCCTCCTTTCAGAGTTCTCTGTCTCTAAAGCACTGGGGTTCAGGAGGTGCATATTCTTTCCACTAGCCTGCCAGATGACACATAAATTGATTCTTTTGTGCTTTGCTTTGCCCACCTGGGCAGTGTTACCTCCTGTGCAAATAAATGGTATTGAGCTCCAATGGAAATAAGTCAATTTGAGAGATGTCACTTGCAGTTTTAATTTCTTCTGTAAGATTCCTCCTTAACTATATGTCATAGTTATTATTCCAAGACTCAATTTCCTTATCATATCTTCTCTCTCTCCAACATATAATATTTGATCCTTCCACTTTTTTGTCAAGTTTTTCTTCCTTTTTACATTGCCTTGATGCTAACATGGAAGGCACTGAAAATACAGAAGTCTCTCCATCTTCTCAGTTCTGGTGCCCACTGCACAGAAGGGGGTCACTTCACTGCAAGTCCAGCTCAGCCCCTGAAACCTGGGACTGATGCTGTCTGTCATGAGAAGGTCTGAAACAAGCACGCTGACAAATTCTTACATGTGCTCTTCATTAAAGGCAAAACATTAGAGGCAAATTACAGCAAATGTATTTGTTTCAATTTTCAAGTCCCTGTCCAGGGCTTTGTCACAGGATGTTCTCCTTCAATAGTTAATAGTAACAAATAAAAAGCTATAGTCAACACAGGAACACAAGCAGTAAGTGTAGATTTTTGTGCACCACCTTCCCAGAACAGCATAAATAATTTTATCTGAATTTTGCCCTAACCTAAAGCAGGCACCTGCTATCAACACTTTTAGCTCAAATTGCTTAATGTCTGACACAGCTGTAAACAGCTAAAATCAAAGTCACATTATGAAAAATCCGTTATGGGAAATGTTTGCTTACCAGTCAAGTCCCCTGAGTGATTGTCTCTTAATCTCAGCATACAACCATTGTACTGTAACACCTCTCCGTCTAAACACTGAAGGCTGTGCTTGAATCACCCTGTCAAATCACTGAAACAGACACTTAATTTCAAACCGGAAGCCAAGACAAAGTTTAAGTGATTTCTGGACTGGTCCCTCTAAATGTTTACAGTGTGAATTGAAAAGTCAAACATGGTCAAGAGTTTTGATACCTGCTCAACAAATAATTGTACCTGTGCAGGTGTCCTGTTTTCAGCAGTAGCTATGTGCATAGGTTTAAGTGTGTGCTAATGTTTTCAGACTAATGCTTACTTCTGAATTTCAAACAACTGACTTTAAATCCTTCCCTTCCATCCATTTGTATCAAGAGTACTCTTTATGTATCAGATTCTGATGAGTACTTTTTGAAATGCCAGATATGCTGTGCCCTTTTTATGTAATATGACTTTTCTACAGTGAGTTTAATGCTACTTTTCATAAACTTTGACTGTCTTATTTAAAACCACAGGTTAGTTTTGGCAAGCATTAATAGCTCTTAAGTGACTTGTAATCTGTTTTTAATATGCTTCTAGTTTGAGTTCAAAATGAATAAACAGAGAGCTTAAATGAAACCTGATGTCTTTCTGCTTTATGTGAGGAAGTGCTACAAACCACAGGGTAAGAGATTATGTATTTGCTCAGCAACAGGTACTAAAATAAAAAAAAAAGAATGGGTACTGGCTGTTTTTTCTTAATTATTCTTCTTTGATGAGAATGTTCTCTCTTATGCTTGAAATTCAGTATCACGTAACTGTTACACAGACCATGCTTGCAGGATCTAACCAGTCAAAGACTATTGGGTAAACTGAGGGAAGTGGTTTCTGGTGTATCACATGGAAATGTTTGGCTGGGACCCATAGCAGAAGCAGTACTACATGGGATCAGAAAAAACCCAGAGACAGGGCAGCAACTGGAGGAAACATGTAGTTTGTTTTATCAATAGACAGATTTTCAACCATAGAACAGAAGTTAGTCCACAACTGATGTTGCATATAGTTAACAACTCTATTCTGTGTATTCCCAGGCTTGGTGATTTTTCTAAAGTTTCTTTTCCTTAAGTCATCTGATGCCATTAAATATGCTTTTCCCCTCCATTCATTATATATTCATATGTCTTGGGGAAACACTGGAGAGTGTGAATATGTTGACAGGAAGCTACCAGTCACCAGAAGAGTAAACAGAAATATCTTGAAAAAAACCCTAACATTTTAATTCTCTATAAATATTGAATTTTTGGGAATTAAACTCCTGCTTCTTCAGCAGTCCATAGGGGTATTGCTGTTTCAACCTGCCTTTTCTAGAGTGGGTCTGAAAGCCAAGGAGCCTGGTTACAGTTGGCCAAAGCTGTGGCTTGCTTGTATATGTGGGCCCCGAGGTTTTAAATGTCTACTAGATACAAAAATCTCTTTGTCTCCTAACATCCAGTTTGTTTTGAAGTAACACATTCAGTGTTCATGTTCAGATGAAAACAAATGGTTTTATGGTAATAATGGAGATACAATGGCACTGTGGATGAAATTTTCTACAACATAAATAAACAGGAAAAGCAGAGGTCTGCTTTGCAGTCCAAGTCTGTAGCCTGTATTTCTACCACGTCGCACGTTAAAGCCCGGTCTAGATGCTGGGTTTCATGCCAGCAGATCTAGCCATGAGACCCAGGCCTGGATTTTAGGAGAACGTTGCCTGCACAGAACTTGTTTAGTGAGCACTGGTCTAACTGGTTCATTCAGCATCCATCTAGGGATTTTTTTGGTTTAGTTTTCATTTGTGCTTTATTATCCTAATGTGAGAATTAAGCACAAATTAATTGTGTTGCTGTTGTGAGCACTACCATATAAAAAAGGGGAGGAATAAACAAGCCAAGAAAGTGAGCAATGCAGACTGGGCATGTTCTGCATTCGAAATGTTGACTCATAAATGTACTTCTTACCTCCTTACAATCCTTTATCTCCTCTCAACCCATGCCAAGCTATTCATAACCACTTGCAATAGTGCAAATGGGGCCTGAGAAATGCCAAGCACAGCAGACAAATTACCTCGCTTGCTTAACATGATACTTGACTACAGCCCACTGAACTGTAGCATTTGCCAGTCTTGAAGCAGCACAGTGCTGCTGATTCATGCCCAGTGCTGTACACTGCAACACTCCATGCTCCTCTGGGATAGTTTTCTCTGCCAAGGAGCCCACAGGCTGCTTGCACCAAAACAAACCAGGATAGATGTGCCTGTACATGCAATTACTTCAGTAAACTATTTCTGCTTTAATCAAAGTCCGTGTCTGAGAATGCATGAGGCAAGGGGAGGGGAAAAACAGATGTTTGTCCTCGGATCTGAGAAGGGTGAAAGGAAAAGGTGAAAACTTTTTATCTGAATGAAGTCCAAATCTTTTTCTAGGACATTTCTTGCAGTTTTCTTGTAGGTTCCATGTTTCTCTGAAGAGAAACAGGAACCAGGACAATTAAATAGTTTATTACATTAGGAAATCTGTCACAGAGAAGAAATAAAGGTAGAAATATCACAGAGCAGAGCCTGAGTGTCCTGGTTTCAGCTGGGATAGAGTTCGTTTTCTTCCTAGAGTTTTGGTTTCAGCCTGAGAACAATGCTGATAACACACTGATGTTTTAGTTGTTGCTCAGTAGCACTTACCCGATCAAAGACTCATGCTCTGCTGTGAGGAGGGGCACAAGGAGCTGGGAGGAAGCAGAGACAGGACACCTATCACAGCATGTCATGCACAGTGTATAAACTGGGGGAAGCTGACCGTGAGGGGCAAATCACTGCCGCGGGGAGCAACTGTATTGTGCATCACTGTTGTTCATAGGGTATTTTACTTTCCCCTTTTTGTTTTCTCTCTCTCTCCTTGTTAATTCCCTTTTTATTGTTAGCATTATGTTGTACTCTATTTAGTCATTAAACTGTTCTTATCTTGACCCACCTTTTTTCCCCCTTTCACCACCGCACGGGGGCAGAGGGGCATGGTGAGTGAGTGGCTGTATGATACTTAGTTGCCAGCTGAGGTTCAACACAACACTGAGGAAGATGCCTAACACCATCCTCCAATATACTCACCAAAGTGGGAAAAGGACCAGGATACCTATATAAGTGCTGTGACCTCTGACTTGGCATTGTGTCATCTTCCTTCAGAAGTAACACTGCAATATCACTTTGTTATACTTCATATGATCCATGACAGTGTGCAAAGGGACAGAGCAGGCTTTTCTGTGAACCCAGAACTCAAAGACTGGCAAGTAATTTGTAGAATCCACAATGAGATCACATGCAGCTGAAAGTCCCAGTTCCAGAAAGGGAGTTATGTGGGCAAAGGCATTCAACTACTGGGGACAGCTTTTCTTCAGTTAGTGAAAGATCTGATGCATGTCACTAGCTTCACATGTGAAGCATGAGCTCTGACCTGGCTGCTGCCTCACAGTCAGAAAGTCTTCATTGGATGCCCTGAGGGATGGCATTGCTAGGATGGAAAGTTGGTGCATTGCTTCCTACATCTCAGGTTCAACTGCACCTTAAATGTGCGCATGCAGCTCTGTTTCTCTCGTCTCAGAGGGTTTAGAAGCACTGCAAAAATCTTGGTGAAGGATAACAAGGATCATCAAGAGATTCAGATGCTGTTTATGGAATGACTGGACTTTCCAGTCTGGAAAAGTGTTGACTGAGATTGCTGGGCCAGAAATGGAGAAAACTCAGTGCTCTTAGAGTAGGAGTGAAGTGTTTGTCACTCCATGCAAGAGCAAGGGCATATCAGAGGGAAGCTAGTAAGCCAAGTTATATGATTATATATAACCACACAATGGTTTGAGTTGGAAGACACCTTAAAGATTATCCAATTCCAGCCCCCCCCCCCCCCCCCCGCACAAGCCCTTTTTGAAGCCTGTTGTGGATGGGCTGCAGGCGGCACTGGGTGACTACTGGAAGGACAGATCCCCAGAGGGCCACGGAACAGACAAACAGCGCTGGGCTCAGGAAAACCCCTCAGCTGAAAATACAAGCTGGGAGGCTGAGTGGAGGCAGTACCGAGTATGTGTACCCGGAGGGGCGGAGCGGGGCGGGGCGGGGGAGCAGCCCTCTCGGCGCTCCGCCTTCCGCCCGTGGAGTCCAGGCGAGGGAAGCGGTGGGGAAAGGAGCTGTGGTGAGCTGAGGCGAGCCGTACTGTACTGTGCTGGCCCGAGCCGTGCCGTGCTGTACTGTGCTGACCTGAGCCGAGCCGTGCCGTACTGTACTGTGCTGACCCGAGCCGTGCCGTGCCGTGCTGTACTGTGCTGACCTGAGCCGAGCCGTGCCGTACTGTACTGTGCTGACCCGAGCCGAGCCGTGCTGTGCTGTACTGTGCTGACCCGAGCCAAGCCAAGCCAAGCCGTGGACTATGTGCTCCTGCAGGCAGTAGGGCAGCGTCTGAGGCTGGGAGATCGTGCGGCCACTTCAGGTACTTTCCGGGGTGTCTGCAGCGTTCGAGAGTGCGTCTGTCCATCTGCCCATCTATCCCTCTGTATATCTGTCTAATTGCTAGTCCCAGCAGGATGGTCTTTTTCCTTCTGTTGTTTATATCGTTATAACCTACCCTGTTCTGTACAGCCAGAGATGCTTGTTTCTGGGAGATCAGGATAGACTGAAGGGGAGACAGACCAACCCAGCAGAAAAACACAGCAGAAAAAGCACTTACCAGTGCAGTGGTTGGGTCCTTCTCCCTGCCCCCTTTCCCTGTATTAAGATGAAACGGGGTCCTAAAACTGCACGATGCGATCTTCCTGTGGCTATAGTCCTGGGAGAAGCTTTCCCCGTTTGTTCTTATGCCCATCAATTCAACTGATGGCTGCTTTTTTGGCTGGGAGGAATGAAAATGCAGTAATGTGCCAGATTGTGGTTATGGGGCTGTGTAAAATGGGTGTGTGGCAGGACAGGTGGGGGGCTGTGTGGTGTCACTCGAGTGTGTTTATGAGCTTCTCTTTTGCTGGGCATCTGCTGTGTGTGAATGTGGTAAAACTTTAAGTCCCTGCCAGTGGTGAATGAGGTGGGAACAGTTCAGGGGCAGATGGGCGAGTAGCTGTTAAATAACCCAAGGCCAATGTGTTACTTATCAGTGGCATTTACTGCGCCTACGCCAGTCAGTAAACTAAGGCAGTCCTAACAACAAGCAGTGCCTCCCTGTCTGCAGATGTGTAAAGCTAAATATATCACTGGGGAGTAAGGAAAACAGTTTCAGAGGAGCTGAATGCAGCAAAGGAGAGCTGACTCTTCTCAAAGGGAAAGAATGGCCTGAAAAGACAGAAGAACCATGAACAAAGAGGTACTTGGAGCCTCAGGTAGACAGCTATCTAAGTGGGAAGTGTCGAGAGTCTGCTTTCAGTGAGATTACAGATGCGGTGGACTAACACAACATGCTGTCTGTGAGAAATGGAAACTTGGGCAAGCAGGACCGGGTCTCTGTTCTGTCTCTTTGTTTTGAAAGCCGAGAACAGCCTTTGAGGGATGGGTCCTTCAGACTTACCTTACAGCTTCCAAATAAGATGTCTTGTAGAGAAGCTGGTAATCAGCTGAAAATCAGTGCTGAGTATACTCAAGACAAGTGTCTAACTGGTGGGCTGTGCTGGAGAGACTTAATAGGTAAAACTCAGCTCTGATTTTGGAGTAGTGATGGGGATATTACTTCCTTAAGCAGGCAGAACTGAAATAAGCCACTGTAGGTTTTGTTAATTCTTGTAAAAGAGGGAAGAAATTGCTGTTTTGTTGGAGGCTAAGCTTATAGCAGTGCTGCACACTGGGTAAAATGCTTTTTAGGATGGTACAATGAATCCCCATTGATACATGCTTTTCATGGTTTATTTCTGTGGTGGTTTCTGGGGACAGCACAGTGTGGTGTTATGCATGCTCCGGTTGTGTGAGTTATCTAAACAGTCCTTGGGGAATGCAGTGAGTCACTGTACCTGTTCATGGTCTGTAGGGTGAGCTGCTGTCACACCCGTGTCAGAAATGACAGGCACAGTTCAACAATACCCCATCAGTGAAGGAATGTGAGCTGAAAAAAAGAAATGACAACATGAGCAGGATCCTTCTTTAGCTACCTTTGATCACATGGCTACCTGGGCATTGGAGTTACCCTTGGGAAAGTACTACAATGCTAAATGGTTAAAACTTGTTATAACTGGTACTCTCAAGCACCTCTGAAGTGATCATCTGTGAAAGAGTTAAGTGATGTTTGGGGACAAAGATGCTGAACGCTCCTGATAACAGACACATCAGGGCTGTAAGCTTTTCTGGATATCAAGCTCTAGGGCCTAGTGTGAAAAGAGGAGGTGTAAGAAACATTGGATGGTTCGCACCCCAGAGATTTCCTATGTAAATCAGGGGGTTTAGAAACTTTTTCTGTGCAGGTTGCAGTCAGTCAGCTAGTATGGATTCTAACCGGAGTGCCCTTATGCTTTGAAAGCGTGAGGGGAGATGAGTGAAATGACTTGGGTAAGAGCAAGCTTGTGGTGCTCATCTGTCTTCACATCCCTGGTGTGGGTGTGTCCTTCTTTGCAACTGTGTCCCTGCTTAGTTGATGGGGCTGACAACTCCTTCCATTAACTGTGATCGTTCTCACCCATTTGGAGAGATTAGCGTCAAAGCTCCAGCATTGTGCAGAGTAGCTGCCATAAGTGATTTAATTTGAAGTATGGTCTTCATTTAAAGCATGGCCAGCGTGGCAGAAGTCAGCTCAGGATTTTTGAGATGATCCGAACCATTTATTTCTTTACATTTTTATACGGTGTTTCTAAATAAAAAGCTAATTTTGCCTTTGTCTCAACACATCTTCCTTTTCTCCAGTTATTTGAGCACTTTCTGCTGTTCAGTAGCTGGTTGGGCAGTACAGGAAGAAGTTGTTGGTTTGCATAGGTGGCCTATGTTTCGGTGAAAGAGGCAGAATTTGACCTTGCTAACACTTTAGCATCTTTTCCCCACTGTTAGTAGATATGCAGGTGTACTCCGCAAGCACTGACAAGTGGGTTTGTGGGACTGAGCCACATCATCTAATAAACACTTGGCTAGAAAATGAGCTTGCAAACAAAAGTTCCAGAGTCATTTAGCAGCCACAGCAAGGATAAAGCCTAATTTACAAACAGGAGGCAAAGACTACCTCTTGCTGAAAGCTATTGCTAATTTCTCCTCTATTATAGCTGCTGTGAGAAGTACTATTAAAAAAACCTGAAATCACTACAGTGAGGAACATAAACGGATAATACTGAGCATGGCAGTGTTCTTAATTAGAAGATTAACAGGATCTTGGAAACAATGCAGCTCACTCTTAACTAGGCAGCTCTAGAATTGCATTCCATGATTCAGATCCACGTGTTTTGACTGTTTTGATTCATTAAAATGCATCTTCTCCGGAGAGTAAAATGTTCCCCAGGTCACCTGCCCCTCCTACAGGGTCAAGTGCTTTGCTTGTGTCTTGTCGCATCTGGAAATAGGGCCAGAAATACCAGGTTACATGCCAGGTGAGAGGTGAGCCTGGGAAGCTGTGAGTCTGCATCAGGCAGCACAATGAGACACTTAGATTCATAAGCAGTAAGACAGAGGATAAATATGCTTGAGTCAGACCGGGGAGTAGGATATTTTCTGAGATAATTGGTCTCATTGATACAAGGCCAGGTGCTTTCCTCATGAAAGCAGCACGCTGACCTGACAGAACCTGCCCATCAGGGCTGCAGGTTGTTCCTCCCTCAAACATGCTGCAGGGATTCAGACACCATTAGGCTGCGTTTACAATGATCTCTTCACAACCCGAGCTGGTATGTGTTTGTTCAATACCATACCTACTGTGTGTTGACTTAATAGGTGTAATTGTTTCAAGGCAAGGATACTTTGACCCATTAATCGCAAAGCCCAAGGGTCCACCTCCAGTAGAGTATGAGAATTGCTGCTGGATCTTAAAGGCTGACACAAATCAGCGCTTGCAGTGTGTGAGTGGAGGAGATTCCTGCTATGGTCCTGCCTAGACTAGGGAAAAGAAACTCTTCAGTCAGTTTGGCTGGACTTGATTCTTCCTGTTTGGCTGGACTTGATTTCCCAAGGAGTCAGTCAAGCTGACTGTAGCTAGCTGTTTTACAAGTACCTATACCTCAGACCCAGCTCTGGTCTAGAAACCACTGGCTGACGTTCAGCCCAGGTAAAAATGGATGTGAGGCAAGTGTTGCTGATCTGTATACAGAGCAGTATTTGCTTTCTTAAATGCGAAAGTGGGACCATCTCTTTTATCTTCAACCTAGGTGTTAGAAGGTGTATTTGTTTTTTTGTTGCTGTGTTTTTTTAACTGAAATATTTCTACTACAGAAACTACACAGGTTTCAGCCTATGTCTGTGTCAGTAAAAATTCTGTTTATGGAAACATAAGGTCTTAGTAAATGGAAAACCAGAGCTCATGTGAAGTGTTCACCTTAAACCAGCATTTTTACTGCATCATCTAAATGAAAAAGAGATATGGTGATGAGGTTTTAGGTAGAGCCAGTTAAATTACATTAAGTGCTGTTATTTAACACTATTACAGCCTGCTGTTGTAAATTATAACTTGGCTTTCTATTATGATTATAAAAGGGAATGGTGCTTTCTTCTGAAGCATATTGTAGGTTTCACCGAAAGGCCAAGCGTGGATGTCTGCAAAGAGCAAAAACTTTTGGATTCAGAAGGTGTATGTCTTTGATGAGGTTGAAGAAGGAACCGTGGAAAGACAGCTTCATGCTTAAGGCTAGTACTGTGCTTTTGACATTAATATAATGTGATACACCTTCAGTACCCCTTTAGAAAAAAGATCTTGGAACTTAATGAAAGGAAATAACCCCACACTAATCCCTCTTTGTACTGCCAAGCACAGGAATGCAGTAATGAGAAACTGAGTGACTTGACTCAAGCCACGTGTGGAGCTTGTAGCAGAGTCAGAAGGAGATCCAAGCTCCCAGCTGCCATGTTTATGCACTGAAAAGATTCCTTCTCTGTTGGCTGTGCAGGAATCTGTGAAGAGTTCCTGATGAAGCTAGTTATCACCATGAACTAGTTCAGACCTACGCTTAGCTACGGCCTGTGCAGATAGAGAAGGTAAATCTTTTGCCCTCAGTCACTCGAGATAAGTAAGACTTACAGAGGTTTACGTCCCTGTTGCATAAAATGGAACATATTCCCCAAGGTTAGTGGGCATGTATTACCACATTGAAATTACTGATATTCTAATGATAATGTAGGGGAATCTACTTCCATTTCTATTGACAACATAAATTCTCAGTTTCTTCAGCATGAAGTACGCATGAGGCACAAAGTATGTGACAGAAATTATGAGTATCAGGGCTCTGATTCACTGGTGGGAATGGCATAGCACGGGTGACATCGCAGATCCCAGCCACCCACCCCACCCCATGCCCCATTCCTGGACAGCTGAGGAGCTGTGAATCAGCCGCTGAATCACTCAGTTCACAGCGTGATGTTCTGAAGTAAATTATCACTGCTGTTTGCTTGCCTTAAAACTCCTGACTGCAAACTGCAGCCATTCATCATCTGATTGATGAGGAGCAGTGAGGGAGGCTGGGGAGGTAACCTCCTCAGGTCCATAGAGCTCTCTACCTTGCCTGGTGGATGGGAGACCGGATGGAGCCAAACTGCTGCTGGCTGAATAGACAGGTGGGATTTTAGGCTGTTGTGATTGTAATATGTAAGAACAAATAGCAAAACTTTTCTGTACTTAACATGGTGCAATTAGGGGAATGCTGTGTGCTTCTACAAACCCACCTTGCTTCAGTAAGTTGGAAAAGCGTAAGGCTTTTGTAGGGTGCGTGTGCTTTCTTTGCATTTAATATACTCACACTCTTATTTCAAAGCTCTCAGTTTTGCCCTCCAGCCTATTTTTTGTCCTGCTCAGCCACCAGGCTGGCTGCCTTTCCTGATGGATTTGGAACAAAACATAACACGTAGGACCTGCGGAGATCATACTCAACTCGTGCGCTGATTTGGGTTTAGACAAAGTGCTTGGAGGATAGGCCATTTACAAATTTTACTAAAGGAAATAGTTGGCAGAGGAAGCTGTTTCTTAACATGGTCTCAGTATTGGTTGTCTAATAAAACTTCTTTGCTTTCAGTCCAGCTGTCTGCTCATAAATTTAGGTGTAAAAGAGTAGCTACATGCATTGTCTGTTGTTTAAGATGGGTAGTATTTCATTGTATGCTTTGGCTGGTTGGAGGCCTTTGTGCATCCTTTTCCATTTTATTCACTCTCAAATCACTTGAACTTCACAGGAGTCGCTATGGAACATGCAGTGGACTAAACTTTTCTAGACTCTCTGATGGCTTGTGACATATAATTACTGCTGTTCTAATCCATCATGTTACTTCTAACAGGTACTTATCCTTTATGGTTCATGTTTTTAAACTTCTCTGAAACCAGTATATAAAAAAAAGAAATAATTTTAGGATTGTCAGAGATTTACAAGGTTAAACACACCCCTCCCCCTTATTTATAGGAGAACAGCCTTAGTTTGTCCTTTTTAACAACTGTGGCCTCCTCAGTTTTAACCTACAGATGGAAATCTCAGCTGTGTTGTGATGATGGCAAGATACAAGAGTGCTGAGAAAGCTAATACACGTATGTTCTTCTTTTCATGTTCTGTGTTTTAACTGTGCTGCTGCTGTGTGTCCAGCAATACAGGCTGTTTTGTGTGCTTTAGTTGGGAGGAACATATGTCCTGTCCTCTCCCTTGGCCTGGGTAACTTTCCTGTGATTAGGATTGTTTTCATGGTGTAGTTTGCCTGCATGTGCTTGCCTGGTACTGCAGCAATGCTGTGGCATGGCCACTCTCAGCATCATTAGGCTTGCATCGCTCTTCCTCACCCACAGAAGAAGAATATGGGGAAAAGGTGGAAGGGGAGTTGATTCTTGAGGCTCAAGCAAGGGACATGGATTTATACCACATCGGCATTAATAGGATCTTATTTTCTTCCCTTTTTCCACCCTTTTTCCACAGATTTTGAGAAATTTGGGGCATTCTTAATCCCCCAGCATTTTCCTAATGCTCCCAAACATACACACAAATGTATCCATATCCATTCAAATCCATTTTGCAGTTCATTATCCAAGGACTTCAGTCTTGAGTGATTCAGGTTCTGCTTAATTACTGTGCCAAAGTTCTCATACATGAGTTATCGGTCAGCAGTGCTGCATCTGACCTTCCCACATCATCAGCTGGATCTATTTATAGATCCAAGAAAGAGTTCCTGTTCACATTCAGGAGGAAAATGCCTTTCATTGAAATTCAGTTCCTGGTCTGCTCTTTGCTCATTGGGGTTTTTCTTTTTCCTTTTCAGCCTATTGTTGCCTGGATAATTTTTTGAGAACTTTACAGAATTGTTCATCCTCTGCTGTTCTAGTGAAAATTAAGAGGTATCTCAAGGCTCATTAATTTTTGTTATGCCTGCCTCAGGTCTTTGCTTGCCCTGCAATTCACTGGTCTCCAGTGTTTGCAAGATGTAACTTCAGTTATGTCATTGTTCAGCAGTTGTCACCAATGGATACTCTTAGTCCTTTTGGTCCTCTCTGGTGGATTCCTTTTGAGTTGCTCTTGACCTCGCTCCCAGTTTTAGGAAGAAAGTCCATGTCACTCCTCTCTCCATCTCCTACGTTATTAAAAAGTACCATTCTGTACTCCGCCCCTTCCAAGGTACAGTTAATAGGAAGTATTTCTAAGAAGGATAATATATAGGGAGGAACTGTAAGTCAAAGTTGGTGCTGAAGTCACACTACCTGATTTGTATGGCAGATTCTTCATGGAAGAATGGAAACATGAAGACTTGAGTTGGGATAGTTCTGTGAATTTATTTTCTGCAAGTAAGACGTATGGAATACTGATAGGGGACATTTTCAGTTTTCTTCTCAATAGCTTCAGCTGTAGAATTTCACTTTATGT
This sequence comes from Melopsittacus undulatus, assembly GCF_012275295.1. Lineage (NCBI taxonomy): Eukaryota > Metazoa > Chordata > Aves > Psittaciformes > Psittaculidae > Melopsittacus > Melopsittacus undulatus. The sequence goes on from NC_047533.1 coordinate 58,924,943, forward strand.
TTCAGTGCAAAAAAAAACCCAACAATGCATTGTAAACAAATCAAATACACACAGCTGTATAAAATGCAGCCAGTGATCACTGTGTCTGGTATGCTTTTACTTTGTGTAGCCTGTGTTACTGTCTGAAGTACTCCGCTCTTTTCAGAAACACTTAAGAGAAAGGTGGATGTTGCTGGAAAACAACTAGTCTTTGCTTCCTTTATGTATTTTAAAGCTGAGGTTTATTATGACTTGCTCAGACTTTCCCAGGTTGGTGCAAGCTGTTAAGATTCATAGTCCTTTCTCCAGCAGTCTTTTGTTTTGCTCTACCTCAATATTATAATAGCATGCTTAAGGATAATGTGAGATGGTAATCACCTGCTAAATGTGGTTTGGGGTTTCTGACTGTATGGTAAAGCAGCTCTGAGGGGTTATAATAACACACCTAAGGTTTGCATCTTCTATGAGGAAGGAGGTATGCCTTGGGACTCTCATCAAATTCAGTCACCATTCCTCTGGTTGAGGGTTGTAGTATGGGAGATACCTGTACATAACAGAGGAGATGAAAATGGCACCTTTTATGGGTGTTATTGAGCCCTTCAGTGGGTGCTTCTATAAAGGACGCAAGCTTTCCATATCCTTGGTTTTGTTTTGTACACCTGATATACGGATTGAGCTCTTTAATGTAAATGAAAACAAACCAATGCAACCTTCCACTGTTGCTGGTAGATATCAGATTTTTTTATGTTGCTGAACACAGAGGTTTGGACAAGCACTTGGCAGCCTGGAGGCTAGTCTCTGATTCCCTTAGTTTTGCCAAACTTCAGCTCGGCTCCTGCAGGAAATGGTGGGGTGGGGGTTTGAGCACATTGTCTTGGGCTCTGGCTTTCTATTTACATTACTGTTACTGGAAAGGTTGAGACCTCTTTCTTGTCAGAAGCTGCTCAGAGTCAGAATTTGGACCTTAATGCCCAAGATCTCATGTTCTCCGTAATGATACTAAATGCAGAAAAGGTTTTAGTCCTCTTTCCACAATGCAGAGTTATCAATGTCTCTCTGTCACAGGAGAACATCACTGGTAGAGCCAGGAAATTATTTCATTGCTCTTTCCTTTAAGTTGGATCTTTAATAAAAAAAAAACCCACCACTCTTTTCCTTCTTAAAAACACAGCCAAAAAAAAGAAAAGAGAGGAGAGATAAATGTTTTCCATGTTAGTGATAGCCAAATGTTTCCAAAGCCTAGTTAAAAAGTTCCAGTTTTAACTCTCAGGATGTTTTCATGAGAATCATATTTCCTGTCCTTTTTTTTTTTCTCATTCCTGCTTGTCAGACACTGCTGTAGTTTATCAATATTTTTAGGTGCCTAGATCCCTCTAATCTATATGCCAAGGCTTTGTGGGTCAGATTCTGCTCTGTGACCAAATTTCAATACCACTCGAATTATTCTGAAGCCAGGGTTTGGTGTTTTTAGTTCCTCAGCTAATTAGTACTAAACATGCTGCTTTGTGTCTCCACCTCCATATAAAATGCAGCACAAGAGTCAAGGTCATAGTAATAAAGGAGTCCTGCTGGAAAAGTGCATGTGGGTATGAATCATCCTGTTGGCTATGCTATGTTTATCTGTGTCACACTTTGATATCAGCCCTTTTCATCACATGGAGAACATGTCCTGCATCTTGTTCACTTACAAGTGAAATCCTCTTGTGTCTGAATGCAGACCATACAGAACATCTCTTAGGTAGTACAATTTGATATATCACTGAAGCAGAACTAAGCCATCTCTTTCAAGCAGCTTCCTTGTGACAGGTGCACCCACCCCACCAAAAGCCCTGAAAAGGACCTGACCAAAGCCCATGGAAGCTTCCCTGCATAGACAAGATCCTGGGATTGCTCCCCGCTTGTGTAACTCTTGTCCCATCCATATGGTGGATGCGGGACAGGGGCAGGAAGTTGGATCCTGAACCCATGGGTTACATACCCGTATCTGACCACAGCTTGGACTCAACCAGGTTATAAAAGGAGCCCCACTGGAGAGACATTTGGAATGACATTCCTGAAATAGATAGCAAACAAATGAGCCTATATGTACATTTTGGGGCCAGATTTAGGCATTTTGTTATGACTCAGTATTATTATTAATGATCTCATGACTTCTGTCTTTTTATGAGGCACTAGAAGGTTCTGTGGGTCTCAAATTAGGTTTTGTTTAAAGAAAGATCCACAGGGTCCTAGGAGTAATTGTTGTGTTGAGAGCTAGGGGACTGCAAGCTTCAAAAAAAGTCTTATTCCCTTTGGGACTTAATAGAATTGAAGCACTGCCTGCTGACGTTTTTAAAAGCCTTGTATTTTAGCAGGTAGTAGTATATAGTGTGCATGTGTAAGATGAGGTAAAATGAGGAGGTGGCTGATCTCCCCAGTAACAAGTGATAGGGTAAGAGGAAATGGCCTCAAGCTGCACCAGGGAAAGTTTAGATTGGATGTTAGGAAAAACTGCTTCACCAAAAGGGTGGTAAGTTATTGGAACAGGCTGCCCAGGGAAGTGGTGGAATCACCGTCCCTGGAAGTGCTCACAAACTGGGTAGATGGAGCACTTAGTGACAGAACATTCTGGATTTGTCCAAGTCTGTGGTTCGCACTTTGCAGTCACACCCATGGTGAGCTTTACACAGCATGAAAACCTAGGAAATGCTGCAGAAGGGAATGCTGTCAGCTCCCTAGTAATATTTTGATTCTTAAACTTTGCTAGCCTTGCAAAGAGCCTGAAAGACCAAGAGTCTTTATGCATCAGAATCACAGAATCATAGGATAGTTAGGGTTGGAAAGGACCTTAAGATCATCAAGTTCCACCCCCCCTGCCTTAGGCAGGGATACCTCACACTAAACCATGTCACCCAAGGCTCTGTCCAACCTGGCCTTGAACACTGAAAGGGGTGGAGCATGCTCTATCATTACAGAACGTGGTTGTGGCAGGTGGGTTGCACCTCACCTGCCCAGTGATTTGAACATGTATGAGAACCTTGTTTTGTTCAATCCCACACCTCATTCCCTTGTGCTGTGGCACATGTATTTACTTTATTCTTCTCCCAATTCATTGGGTTGGATGGCACTGATTGGTGGTTGAGCAGCTGCACAGAGTGACTAATGTCACTTTTCAGAGATTAAGACTCCTCACTCTTTCTCATTTTAATGCAGATATCTTTTGACATCTCAAAGGTGTGTTTAGCACAGGTCATATAGGCCAGGAGGCTCTTTTCACCATCCATCTTTGCAACCGTTTTTGGCTTTCTCTTACTGTTTACTTAGTGAATCCCTCAGTCCTGTGCAGGTTTGAATGCCTGCATTGTCTGGACATGCTGCCAGCAGCAAGTCTGTGGCTCTCTGTGTGGTGCTTCAGGTCCCCAGGAATCCAGCTAATAACTTAATAGCTTCTCATCTCCACTGAGCTCACTCTGAAAAGTGCTTTGTTGGGAGTTGTGGAGCACACAGATGGCAGCATGCTATTTATCTCCAGGCTGTCACATCACTAGTTGTTCTCAAAATGGGGTGCCTTTGCAGACTTGTGTTTGCTGAGGTCTGTGGCTCTAAAGAGCCTTTTCCCAAATAGGATTCGATACAATGGAGAGAAAAGCAACAGCATCTGCACTTACAATGGTGGCTCAGAGGCATTAATGCTTTTCTCAGGCACATGCACATGCTCGGTCAACACATGAGCACAGCGGCCTGTGGATATTATCTTCTCTCAGTTTGGTTTCCCTTGCCTCACAGTTGTGGGGAGGATGGGAAGCAGACCACAATACCTTTGTGCATTTGATCTGTCCTCCCTGTGAATGCAGATAGGCCAGGAGCACTCATAAGCCAGTAACTGCTCTGGTGGAGTTAAAACCACAACTTATTTGTGGTTAAAATTAGGCACAAGCTTAGCTTGCAGTCAAGGCTATAAACCCCAGGTTCCCTAAACTGGCAAGCACTGCTACCCCCGGAAGGCAGAGGAGGGTGGAGGAGAGGGAAGTAGAGTATAACTCAACTCTCAAGTAAGCAGAGAGATTTATCTTTTGGCTTTGCACATCCTCACCAGAAGAGCTCTTGGGTGGCCATAGCCCCCTTGCCATCCACCCACTACTCTGGATGACTCAACAGCCTGCAGCACAGGGTTATCTTTTCCTCCTTGGTAAGACATTTTTATTCCACAGGCACCGAGATGCAAACTGATGAGTAACTGCTTTATTTTCCCTCAAGTATTAAGAAAATCTGAAGCTGGAAAACACAGGGCTGTATTTTTTTGTATTGCTGCAGAATTTGGAGAAAGGATTTAACAGATCTGTGATTCTGCTCGCATCTGTGGTATCATTGGTGAACTCAGACAGCCTTGGTTAACAACTCCACGAGTAGGTGGAGACAGATGCACTGAAGCATCAGGCTTTAGCCTGGGTCACAACCTGACACAGTGTAATTGGAAAAACCCAGCACTGATTTACCAGGGTGGAGCTGGGAACTTGGAGCCTTTGCCTGCAGTTACATGGCTGTCATGTCACAGAAGGAGACAATCCTCGCACATAACCCCTTCGAGACTTCAGTCTCTCTCCTCTCCCTCTGCACTGGCTGGGCCTCTGTCAACCCTTGAGAGCCTGAACGTGCTTCCTCATCAGAGTGCTGATCTTAGGTAGATACTGTCAGGATTTGTCCAAAGTTACCAATGAATGCTATGCCACAACCCCAAAAGCTTTACAGAAATTTTGAGTTCCCAAAACACGTGAGGATTCTTGTATGCTCTTTCTGACTGTTAACCTTGACCTCTTATCTGTGATTTACTGAGGAAACAGCAAGATATAAAAGTGCCTGGCAATTGCAGTAGACAGGTAGTGATGAGAGCCTGTATTGGCCCTTTCCTGAGAAATGTACAGGGGCTGAAGACAGTGCAATCTTTACTGCTGTGTGCAAGCAACCCAGTTTGTGATGCTGGGTTTTGTTCCTAGTGCAGTATTATCTCTGAAGTTTAGAAAGCCTCTTAAGTTTCACCTTGTAGTAATTATCCTGTATCTCTTTTGTGTGTCTCCTCAGGAAAGGATGCCACAAACACCTCCCTTTGCAGCTATGTTTGACAGCAGCGGCTACAACAGGAACCTGTATCAGTCAAAAGAGGGCAACTGTGGTGGGCTCTATTACCATGACAACAACCTCCTGTCAGGGTCTCTGGAAGCTCTGATCCAGCACTTGGTACCCAGTGTAGATTACTATCCTGACGTAAGTCTATACACCCATATGGCTAAGGCCTGATGCATGCTGTAAAGGGGAACTTTCATGTGTGCAGCAAAAGCAGAATGCGTCACATCAAATTGCTAAGGAGGGGGATCAAATGACTGATCAACAATGACAGAATAAACATGTGTTTCATGTGAGTGCAGCAAGCAGTACCTCAGCTAACCTAGGAAGTCTAATTCTTTATTACCCTTTTTGTGGGGGGCACAACCCTGGTGACTCACTTATAAAGTATCTACTATGGCTTACTGTTTGATGGGTTGGATGTATCATTGACCCTTAAAAATCTGACAAGCTGAAGAGAAAGGCATAGCCACCAGCATGACAGGATGAATGTATTTAATTTTAAAACAAGCATATTTCCCACTGCTCCTGTGAGGTCCATGTGCATCTTGCAATTAGCAACTGAAGTGTTGAACTAGTACCACACTTCAGAATCAGCAGAGGCTGAACATGGTGAACATGAGAACATGATGGTTTTTGTCTGAGAATTTTTGGCCTGTCTAGATGCATCTATGCACTGAAGCATTTCATATAATTCTTAGAAAAGGAGAATGGTATCAAAAGGTCAGGGGAAAGTTAGGGATGACTGAGGGGTTATGAAACTGCATCTCTGCTTTGTTGTAAGGAGACATAACTGCTGAAGACAATTCTGCTTATATTCAGCTTCTGTTATCATCAAAGATCTATCCATGTTTACCAAGATGGGATCTTTTTAAACTTGGGTCAGAGGTAACAGCAGCACAGAACTGCTTAAGCTAGTGCTTATTCATTAATGCTTAATGTCAAATTTAACTATGGTGCAATTTCGACAGCAGTTGGTCAGACATGATGGTTTATTTCAAATCCCTAGAACCAAGACATTGTAGAATCTTTCTTGTGGGTGCCATAGATACTTAACTACTGGCAATGTGGGGAGCAGAGTGAATATTTTGAGTAGCCATCTCACGATAAGTCCAAATCATGATATATGGAAAACTAAAGCAAAATAAGAAGCATCTTCTTGTAACCTCAGAATGAGTTACTAATTTTTATTCTGCAAAATTAGGCTATATAGTTCCTTCTGCTTTCACCCAAGAGACAGTACTATGAGAAATGAACAGTATTTGGTGATTCTTAAAGGAAGTACTAGGTCTTAGTGTGCAGTTTACTGAGGTCAGGCAGGCAAGCACAGTGTAGTAGAGATGGTATATGTGGCAAAATTGAGTTAGCTCAACAATCTGGTCAAGTGGCATGTTTTTCTGTTCTTTTTCTGAAGACTGTTTACTTTCACTAGCAATGTGGAAGCAGAGAAGATTTCTCTATTGGTATTCTAAGTAGGCTTGCAGCATGAATCTTAGTCCACTGTCAGGGTAGAAAGAGTTATGTAATTTGGCAATGGCTCTTGCAAAGCTTTACTCTAAAGCAAAAGAAGATGAGTTGGAATTTTATTCTGAGTAATTGCAGGTACTAAGCTTGTAATAAGGCTGTGTGCAATAGAGAGCTGAACCAGTGCTGCCCTGCCTTCTTTTGGTTAAATCTTGCATAACTTTGCTTAAGCATGAATTTATAATGCAGATGCCAGAGGAGTGACAAGTGTTAAATTAGGTGCTTGCTGCTATACTAATAATTCTTGGCACAGTCACATGCAGAGTTTTCTTCTGCACATCGTGAAGTATTAAGTACCAATTTGTCAGGAGCACATTTTGAGAAAGCATAAAACTGGTGGTAATTTATCCCTTTTGTTTGCTTCCTTCCTCTTGTTTTCAGAGGACATACATCTTCACCTTCCTTCTTAGTTCACGCCTGTTCATGCATCCGTATGAGCTCATGGCCAAAGTCTGCCATCTGTGCATTGAGCAGCAGAGACTAAGTGAGCCTGCGCTGGACAAGGTAAGACCCCCACTCTCAGGGACTCCTATTAGTTCCACTCAAATGTCTCTACTCTGCCTACAGCAAAATGTTCTTACTCAAGAGAGTCCTCAGTAGGATTAAACCTGATAGAGCAACTAGAATTTGACCTTTTATTCACTGATAATTACACTCTTACCACAATCTTTTGTGGAGTGGCTTAGATTGCTGGTCCCTTTGCTGGAGAATGCATGGGGGATTTTGTGTGTCATGTCTAGAGTTGATAGGGGACAGGATGTGGACACTTGGATAGAACGTCTCCCCCAGTAGAAAATATCACAAATTAAATAAAGATACTTGAATAATTCCACTGCTTTCTTGCTATAAGGTTACAGTGTGTGAACAGCAGAACTGGAGCTTATCACTCTCATTGTTGATGGTTAGCCATAAGTTATGGAAACACTAATAAACATCTTGTACTGAGATGTTCCTGATCATGAGGAAAAAAATTCCACCTACCTGGGGCCTGATTTCCAGGTCAGTTAAGCCAATGATTGTCTCTTCAGTGGCTTCAATAGGTATTTGCTCTGGCCTATAATACAATGCTGAATTAAACTTTAAAATTAACTGACCTTCATAGCCATATGCTCCACATTATCTTACATAAGGGAATTTTATTTCCTTTGGGTTAGATACATTCTGTATTTTATTGCTATTACATGTAACATTTCTCCTTACTCTTTCCAAATAGAACCAGATACAAAAAATTGCACCCAAAATCCTACAGTTGTTGACTGAATGGACAGAGACATTTCCTTACGATTTCCGAGATGAAAGAATGATGAGGAACTTAAAGGAGTTGACACAAAGAATAGCCAGCGGTGATGAGGTAAGTTGTCTGTGCACAAAGCTATTGTATAAAAAGGCATTCCTTTAATGCTTTGATATTGCAGGTTTGTTGTTAATAACATGATATGGGTCTGGGTGGTTAAGCGAACATATTATGAAGGTGCTGGTAGGCAAAAGTTCTGTGCAGTACCTAAGCTTAGGAAGAAACCGCACAGAATCGGCAGATCCTTTTCAAAGTACAGGCAAGGTTTGCTCTATCCCTAAACCCATATTATAAATTCATACTGTGCAGAAAGTTGCAAATTGGTGGGCATTAGTATTTTTCATTTTAGTGATTCTGTTTGGAAGAAGCTAGGTAAAACACTGGGAAGCCTTGCATATCTGAGAAACCCCTACCCGTGTTGACAGTTCTTCAGTTTGTGTGAGTAAGGTGTGCTGGAATCAGACCTTTGACCTGTAGGTTAATGGAAGAGTTACTGCAGGTTTGACAAAAAAGTTTCTGTAAGAAAACTTTACCAGGAAGAATTGTCTTGAGCTTAAAGCATCAAATATGGTCTCAGAGGAGCCTGTCATATTTCTGCCTCTGGACAGAGCACACAAGGAAATTGCTTGACCTTTTTCAAAGTCCCAGTTCTCAGATGGAAGTAAAGTTTCACAGAGGTATTGTGAAGTATTTTGATGCTTAACTAATGCTTGTCTTGTAAGTACTGAAACAGACTCAGTCGAAAGTCAAGGCTTACATTCACTTAGTGGAAAGGCAGTTAACAGGGTTTCAATAAACAGATCGTGTGTAGCTGGCATAATACTAAGATTACAAAAGACATTGGAATGGTATTTGGAAGAACTATAAATGCAAAGAGCAATTGCTAGATGGCATCGTGTTTCTAGGGTTCCTCGGGGGCTGGTGTTCCTTATGTAAGCTTTTGAATAATTATATGGATGAGGCAGCAGACGTCATGTTAGCAAGCATGTAGATGAGCTTTACTGGGAGGAGTTGTAAGTGCTGCCAAAGGCCTGGAAAGATCTTGAGAGACCGTAAACAAGGATTGAAGAGAACCAACCTAAACTGAATTTGGAAGCTGAAATATATTGATGTTGTGAAAATGGGGAGGGACAAGAGAAGGTCAGACAAGACACTGAGATGCTAAACGAAATACAAATTAAGAAAACAGATACCAAATTTGATGGGCAAGCTTAGAGTTGCTGCAAGATAGCTACAGGGGGCTTTGGACTGTAGAGAGGCAATAAGTTTGCCTTCACTGGGGAGGTGACAGGAGGCATCTTTCCCTCTGCAGTGCTCCTGCACTGTTGCTTTATTTCTGTGTACTCTTAATAGGAGGGTATGGAGCTGAAGTTCTGTTCAAGGAAAAGTAGTAAGATGGAGGACTCGCACCCACTTGAAAAATACCCACTAGCACAAAAAGAGAAGAGCGAGCTGTACAGCCTGGGGGAAGTTGAGCTGGTGAATGCAAGACTGAACAACAGGAAAGGGTTTTCTACAGTGAAACTTCTGGCAATACAGACAGTTTAAACGGTGAAATAATCTATTAAGGGCAGATGTATAAACTGCTAGAAAATGAGTGCTAGGGAGCAATATTACTCTGGCAATGAGCTAAAGATCTCCAGCTCTAGCTTTGAGGGTTTTTGACTGAGATTTCCTTCAGAAAGACAAAGGGAAAGCAAGCACTGCAGTAAATTGCCTTGCGTTATTGTCAAGTGCTTGGAACAGTAAATGGCAACTTCCTTGACCTTACATTTCTACAGATTGCTTGGATTTGTGTGAGTCATTACCTTGAAGGATATGAAAGAAGCAGTGTTTCCTATTCACTACAGCTTTTCTACTTGTAGCATCTTATTCTCCTTCCTGAATTATTGTGCTCCAATACTGTTAAGAGCTATTAGTAAGAGTCAAACAAAAACCATTCACCATGCTAACATATTGCTCCATCAAAACAAAAAAAAGTCTTGGAAAAACCTTGGTGCGTTTATTTTCTCCTCTCTTCTTCCTCAGTTTAATTCTATTCCTCTAACCTTTTCCCTCTCTGTGTCCTGAGAGGTCTTCATGCTCATGGGATATTTCTAGATTGTTCTGGTCCTTTTTACCACTTACCTGACCTTTGTTTCAAGGTATATCTTTTGAAACCTTTCCCATCAGCCATTGCCTCCCATTAAACATTTATCAGTGGCTTTTTCAGTGAAACACTTGATGAGTGTATGCAGTCAGACCAAATCCATGTCCTGTGTCTGATGTTTTTTTTATATGCAGCTCAACAATACACTGACCCCTTGGTTTTGGGTTTTTTTTTTTTATCTTACCATATCATATAGTGAGATTGACTGTGGAAACTCATTTGATATTCCATTACCTAGCAGGTAGCAGTGGTACTTGCAGTCACTATCACAGGCCAGAAACAAAGCATCCCGTCCCTTTGTCCTGTGTTGTCCACTCTTTAAGGGTTTTTAAATATAAATAAATAGCAGCATTGTCAGTGTGAATATAGAATCAAAAATGAGACTGTGGCACAATAAGTGGAAATGGTAAATCTAATTTAGAGGAAGACAATATACTTAGGCTGACTGGTAGCCATACTACAATTAAATTAATATCTAATTGATATAAGACATATTCTGTAACTATGTGTTGTTACATCTGTATATATATGATACTAAAATATTGCATGAGATTAATGGTCCATCAGCAAATACCTGTTATGGGTACAAAGTACTGTACATACTCATTCTTGCAGAGGACGCCTCGAGGTCACTGCCTCTTTGCTCTGGAGGAGACTGAACCTCAAAAGAGAAGAGGTATATTGGTTTTGTGGGCTCAGTTACATCTAGAGGTGTGAGAAGGAGCTGGCATTTCCTTCTGCCTTTGTGCCAAGAGGGTTTTACCTCATCACTGGACAGAGGAATGTTTGTTATGTTCAATTGCTGTTAGATCAGATGCAGGCTAATTACCCTGATTTCTTGCTCTGGTCTGGAGGGTATCTGTGCCAGTTTGCCTGTTATCTAGGGTTTTCCAGCTAAAGAAGCAGATTGACCAGAATTAGGTGGTTCAGCTTTATATCTTCACCCTTTGTCTCCCTAATTTTGTTGTCAGTTCTAGATTTGCATGAACCGCAGATTTAGGAAAGGTTTATTTTTTTGTGTTGATCACAGATTAAGCTGATAACAAATCAGCATCAATCTGTTGTGTTGATTAATAATGTGATAATTTAATACTGTCTTCTCACATTTTAAAAATGTATCCCAATTTTTTCGTGTTGTGACAGATGTATCGGAAGAATGTACAGCAGCTCCTCCAGAACCTGATTCGGAAGCTTGCCACTGTTAGCCAGTATGAGGAAGTACTTGCAAAAATTAATGCTACATCCACAGATCGTCTCATGGTTATAAAGACCAAGCCCCAGTCCATTGAGAGGGACATAATCACAGTCTGCAATGATCCCTATGTGTTGGCTCAGCAGCTGACACACATAGAGCTTGTGAGTTGTTATACTTCAACTATGATTTCATCCTTCCCCTCTTTTTGAAATGCACCTTCACATAGGATATGACTCGGCTGCTTGTGTGCTTTATTTAGGAGAGACTCAATTATATTGGGCCAGAAGAATTCGTCCAGGCGTTTGTGCAAAAGGATCCTTTGGATAATGACAAGGTAAGTGGAGTAGATCTAAAGCAACTCTGAAATGTGGTGTTTAACATCCTTGAGCTCAGGCGTCTCATGAGCTGGAAGTAAGGTCTAGCAATAAACAAGGACCAGCAAAAACAAGCTTTATAGTGAAAAATACTTTAGTATTCCTCTTAAAAATTTTGAGCTTCAGAACTCAGCCAAAAATTTGATTTAAATTAACATATTTTCTGGTTTGTTTCTGATTGAAGCTAAGGGAGAGCTTAATCCTGTGAAGGTGTAGGTCACCTATGTGGCCTACAGCTGGAAGAAGGTGACTTTAGCTTTGGTTTTTGCATTATGCATTTTCAACAAGCATTTTTCCTTTTACTAAACTGAACTCTTTGCAGCAAACTGGCAAGTGGGCAATTTGCAGGTAGAGCACACGTTACAAAAAGGGAGCAGTGAGCCAGTCAAAATGGTAGAGCTAATCTCCCAAAGTTAGGATGCACTAAATTAATTTGGCATCAACAACTGAACATTAATGGGCCAGTGGAGTGGGCTGGCCTGTTTTCCTTCTGCACTTGCAGAGGGTATACTGTTATCTCTGTAACAGATTGAGGATTGAAACAGTGCTCATAATCAAGGAAGCTTTACGCAGATACTTAGCTTTGTTTGCATAAGTCTATCCTAAATCCTTAAAGCATCGTAGAGGGACTTGCAGCAGGTGATGGATTCACATGTCTGATAATGCCTTACTGAGCCAACAGCTCAGGAAGAAGTTCTGCTGTCATTGCTAATTTCTCTATAAGCTTTTTTGTTACTTTGGGTAATTGAGTTATTCCTGCTTACTTGACAGTGTCTGGGGATGGCATGGCAGAAAGCCAAAAGGTCTCTCTCAGCGAAAAGATGAAGATTACATTAAAAGTTGCTATTTTTCTTCTGTCTGCAGAGCTGCTATGGAGATCGAAAGAAGACCCGGAATCTGGAAGCCTATGTGGAATGGTTTAACAGGCTCAGTTACTTGGTTGCAACAGAAATATGTATGGTGAGCAAAGACTTTTTTCTGCTAAAAGGTTTTGTTTAGTCTAGTTGTCTAAAATGGTGAAGCCTTTTCAGATTTAGGGTCCCTTCAGTGTGCTTTGACTTCATTCTCTCAGCTCTGTACTTTTCCATGTGTAGATGGAAGTAAATTCCATGTTTTCAACATCATGCTAGTGCCTTAGCCTTGTTCAGGTGACAGTTATTCTGGGTTAGCCCTTCTTATCACAGGAATCCATCTTGCCTGCCCCTCTCTCCTATGAATGCCTCTTGTGAATAGAGGCATCTTTTCTGTCCATCTTTTCTCTCCTCTGTGCTGACCCCCTTCTCTGCTCTACTGTTCTTCATATCCTTCTTTCTAGAACCTCTTTACCTGTTGTCCTTGCTTTCTACCCGCCCACTGCAAGGTTGTCCTTGCATCCTGAGGGCTCTTGAAAACAATAGTGTGGCTTCCTCTGCATGTAAAGCACAGTATGAAGTTCATAGAAGGTTGTGGTACGTGTGGAAAAGACTTTCACACAGGGTTGCTGTTTCTTTTGGGGAACACTTGTAACACTTCAATGGCATCTCTTGCAGCCTGTGAAGAAGAAGCACAGAGCAAGAGTGATAGAATATTTCATTGATGTGGCACGGGAATGCTTTAACATTGGCAACTTTAACTCCTTAATGGCTATTATTTGTAAGTATGTGTTCTCAGACACTCTGTCTCTGAATCCAGATAAAGGAAGAGCAGTGCTTCGTACAAGTCTGCAGCTTAGTACACTCAAAAGTGTGAAGTTGGGAGGGGAAGTGGTGAGGAACTGCTCAATGTTATTGTAGTGTTACATGCTTAGGAAGTAATTTACTGCTGTAGTGTAAATTACAGAAAAACAAAGTTTTCATTGTAATTGTTTAGAGATCTAAATCCCCACTTTTTGAAACTAGTGCTTAATTGAAACTCTTCCTTTAATATGAAGGTTTGATGTCTACTATTGTTTCTGTTAACACCATAAATTTCCTAGTGGTTTAAAGATTTCACACCTTTTCTATATCTGATAGAAAATATTTGGAATATTTTTTAATTAGAAATGTGAAAACTTCATAGATATGTGTAGTTTTCAGATAAATATGTAAGAGACAGTGTTGAGAGAACTCCCTTGCACTGTTCTACAGTATATTAATGTTTTAGCAAAACCACATTAAATAATGCCATAGCAGTTTCATTTTGTAAGAGATGTTGATTTTGCTTCCTAAGTTGCTTTTAACATTTGAATTTAATTAAAACAATAAGTGTGATTTCTGGGTATATTTTCTTTTGAAAATATTTGTTATTGTTAAAAGCTCCTTTACTTTAGAAATACTTACTAGCATTACCTACTGAAAGATTTCTTTTTCTAAATACTACAACAAGTTCTCTCTCTTGTATCAAGCTGGCATGAACATGAGTCCTGTGTCTCGGTTAAAGAAAACTTGGGCAAAAGTGAAGACAGCTAAATTTGATATTCTTGAGGTATGTTTGGACACTATTTGGACATGGGGCTATTAATAGCATTTCACTTCTAACTGCTCTAAAATGCAAGTTTAGCTTCATTATAACATGTTTAACTTAGTATATTTGTGCTCTTAATGGAAATTTTAGAAGGTGAAATAAGAAATGTTCAGTTGACTTAATTGGGAATAAGGAAATTGAAGTAATGTATTTTTAACTCCCAAACCCACCTTCTAAGAATTATTTAGGTGAAAAAAAAAAGTATGTAACGTCTTAAAAGGAGACGTATTTGAGAGGGATGGTGTAGATTGACCTAATGCAGTCCTGCCTCTGGAAATCAAGTTGAGCTGTAAGGTGGCTGCCTTGCTCTTTCAGAGAAATTTGCCTTGAAGTAATTGATTGCTGGTTACCTTCATGTAGTAGAGACCTTTGTCAAAGATCATGTAGGTGCAGCAGCGTATGAGTTTGTGAGTTGCCCAGCAGATTATCTGCCAATTAGTTAATTATCCTGCTGTAAATTACAATCAGTTAATTCAGGTTATTTATTAGGAAGTTAGAGAAAATGTAGCATTTTGTACTTGACACACACATGAAATGTTTATTAATATCGTCAGAAGATTTGACTTGTGTTGTGAGATCAGATTAAAACAGGATGGCTATAGCCACCTCATGCTTCCTTCCTCCACCCTTGGATGGGAAATAGCCTTCCTTGTGTATCAAGTGTGGCTGTGCAGCTCAGGAAGTTGCTCGTAAGATTACAGCCCTATTTCATTCGACCTTATTATGCAGGCTGGATTTTGCTGGTTAAGGATGTGCTTTGTGAGCCATGCAATCATCCTAGTCATTCAGGTGCAGGAGTCAGACTGGGAGCAATGAAGTGGGGGCACTGACATCTTTGTGTGTCTGATCTTACTTTGCCGTTGCAACTGAATCAGCTCTGAGAACCCTGCATCGTAGGAAGAGCTGAATATTAGTGCCAAGACCCACTGTTGTCTTAGTTTAATGATTCTGACTTTTGAATTAAAGCTGTGTTAGTTACCTCCTTCATGGAGAGAGAAAGAAGGTCCGTGAAGCCTGCCTTTGCTTTCCTGCCCCTGACTTCTATTGTCTCCCCCCTTGTGCTGAGTGAACGTTTTTGAAAGCAGTGTTTTCTTCTGGTAGAGTGAACAGTTAAAACGATACTGCAGCCCTCTAGAAAGCTGCATTAGTGCTGCTGTTCACCAGACTTCTTGCTTTTTAAAACAGTTGCTCAAGTGAAAAAGAACTATGTGTGGTGGTGACACTGGCTCATTATTTACATTTTTTCATGGCTTGTAGCATCAGATGGACCCTTCTAGCAATTTTTACAATTACCGAACCGCTCTGCGTGGAGCCACTCAAAGGTCCTTGACAGCTCACAGCAGCAGAGAGAAGGTATGCTTGCAAATGGCTTGGCAGTGGGTGAAGATGAAATGTGCCTGTTAAGTTTCATGATTAGCTTTTGTCTTAGGATTCTGGTTCTCAGCAACTCTACCCCTGGTAGGCTTTAAAAAAGAATAAAACCCCTAAAAACAGAGTACCCCTTTATGGGGAGTGTCTAAATATTACCTCTAAGCTACCAAGAAAGTAAATTGGAGTATTTGAGGAAACTGGTGGCTCAATGAAAATTACCATCTTAGGGCTGCCAGTTTGGTTTGGTGCTGACTGAAAGCAGCAAACATTAAGTGATCATTTGGATTATTTAAATATAATAAGTACATTGCCTCAGGTCATCTTTTTTGACAGAGAACTCTATCTCACAGACCAGTAATAGAGATGGAAAGGCCAAGGACTGAAATGAGGTTCCTAGTCATTTGTTCTTATTACTGTTACTTGTGCTCAGTCTATGGTTTAGGGTGGGAAAGCTTTAAAATTTACTCAGAAAAGGTATTCAAAAATTCAAATCTAGTCTGAGTTTCTGTCTAGATTCTGTGGGGTCCCCTTCTTGTGTACAGATTTTAGATGAGCTTTAAATATACTCTGGAGGTTTTTAGTGGAAATAGATTAATTGGGTGTTTGTGTAATACAGTGGGTTGATTTCCACCTTCCAGACTTAAGAGTGGCAGTGAATTAAGCCATTTGACTTACTATGCCATATTTGACTTGTGTTGTGAGATCAGATTAAAACAGGATGGCTATAGCCACCTCATGCTTCCTTCCTCCACCCTTGGATGGGAAATAGACTTCCTTGTATCAAGTGTGGCTGTGCAGCTCAGGAAGTTGCTCGTAAGATTACAGCCCTATATAGGTGGCATCTTTCTTTACTCTTTAAAATAAATTAGTTTGTGAGAAATAAACTGGATTTGGTCACACATTAATGCAGAATCTTAGTTGTAGTTCTTGTTCTCTTGGAAAGGAGCCAAATAGCTTCCTACATGCTCCCCACTTATAAGCAGTTGCTCATCAATTGCTTATAGTAATATTAGAACTTCATTCTGTGTTTAATAAATCTGATCTTGATGCTCATAAAATAAACTACCAGGCAGGATGAAGCAAATCCATGTGTAACCTGATTATCTATATTGTTGTTATACCTGTGTATATAAATACACATAGATAAATAGATAAATTTATGTTTCTATAAATACCCATAAGTAAAAACAGGGTGGGTTTTTTTCTTTGTCCCAGGGATCTGTTCACATATCATTCAAACTAACAGAAGTTTAAATGTAAGATGTTTACTTCTATTCATATAAAAGTGAGTTTTATATTTCAAAGAAAAGAACTTAGAGATACTGAAATAGTGCAGGAAAGTCTCCCATGGAAACAGTAATATTTGTTTTATCCCCAGCTGCAACAAGGACATGCGGCTGTGAAAATTCTTGGAGGATGCAAATGGTAATACAGTCATTTTAAGAATGTAAGAATGTTCCAGCATTCTCCAAAGAAAAATACTTCTGATTTGTTCAGTTGGCAGGAAATGTTGCTTTGTTTTGAGCCACTCGCTGCCAAGGTTCAATCTCTTGCATGAGCTGAGGGAACTGAAGCTCTAAAGCCATTTGTGCTGCTAGCCCCAAATTTTCCATGCTGTGCTTTAATGTGCAACTCCCCTCATTTACCAAGCAAGTTCCTTTCAAGAGGGAGAGCTTCATTAAGATACACCCTGCAGAAATTACATGCAAGAAGTGTGCGTGTCTAAGCTATTATATTTTGGAATCTGGAAGGAGAATGAGAAAGTGAAAACAAGAGGGACACAACATAGAAATGAAATGTTAAGCATATGGTTGTTCTAAACAAGCCTCATAGCCACATTTGACAAGCAGTGGACTGCCAATAGGTACTTTAATTGTGACCCTGAGGGAGTTACATGCCAGGAAGACTTCAAGGTAATGGAAGCAGTTTGGCACAAAGGTGATAATGAAACTATAGGGATTAGCTTGCCATCCAAGGGAGGACTTCCTTTATAGAGAAACATCATGTATTTTAAACTGTGGTGAATGCAAAATTTCTCTGTAGTGAAAGAGAGAGAGATCACGGAAATCTTAGTCCTCTGCTATTTTGCTTACCTTTTGTACCACCTGTCTTCCTTTTATTTTTCTCTGTAGAGCATTATGTTTTGGTTCAGGACCAGACTGAGAATAATGTTGTTCTTTCCTTAGATTGTAATACCTTTCTTCAGCCTCTTGATCAAAGATATTTACTTCCTCAATGAGGGCTGTGCCAATCGTCTTCCAAATGGTCATATCAATTTTGAAGTAAGTAGAGCACTAAGTGGGGTGTTGATACAGGGTTAGACCTTTTAACAGAAAACTGAAGCAGATCATGGTTTAGCTTCCTCTGGATTCTGGGAGAGCAAAATTAGACTGGAATTTGAGGGTATCTGTTACTTCACACAGGAGCTGGGAAGCAGTCAGGAAAGAACAGTCTTATTGAGAATGGAATGTTTATAGAAACCCTTTCGATATGCACGTTTTTAATGTGTGGAAATAGGTCCGAACTTTTTCCCAGTGCTCAAATTCATCTAAAAATTTAAACTCACAGGTGTATTATGCTTAATAACAGTCATTCAAATCAGTGTTTTAGAACTTCTGTTTTAATTCCAAGTATAAAAGGTGGGTTCATTGTTTGTTAGGATACATATTGTAGTATTTTTACATGTAAGTCACAGATTATCTCTGAAGAAATGTGATTAGAGCAGCAGTGAAGACGTTTTGAGTCCCTTGTATTGCAGCAATTCTTGTGCCTCTTGTTTCATGCTTGTTATCTGACTCTGTGCATTACCCAGTGATTTTATTTTCTGATGCTTTCAGATTTCAAGAAGCCTGGGTCACTTGCACAAAATTACAGTACATTCCACTTGTAGTCATTGACCTGAATTAGCCTGGTTCTAAAGTTAGACTATGTGATGATCTGAAATGTCATTTTATTCAAGGAATCCGTGTGCACTTGAGGCATGTTAAGCTTTAATTGAAAGAGTTTATCAATCAGTGACATCAACACCCTACATGGGGTATGTTTATTTTTGGCATAGATTTCCAGCAAGAAAATCAAGCATTTCAGATTAACTAACGAAAATGGAACATCTGCATTTCAAATTATCAGTATTAAAACATTTCAAAAATTACTTAAAATTTCACTGTGAAACAGACAAGCATGACCATAATCAAAGTGAAAAGTTAGGCATAAGGAGCATTAGCAGATCCTTGAAAAGAAAAATGAATGCAAATCATGGTCTACTATTTACATTCACAAGTAACAATTTTACTGGGGTGGAGGAGTGGAAAGTCATCCCAGTTTGAAACAGAAATGCAGAAGATAGACACTGAGTTGTTGAGTCAGATCCCATTCAAAAGCTGGGTAGAATCCAAGCCTTGGACTTGAAAGCAAGCTCTGCCTGTCTTTCAAAAAAAGAAATGTTCAAGGTGAACAGTACTGTTCAGTATATAGCACCTCTTCTGTTTTCTCTTCTATCCTGACAGAAATTTTGGGAACTGGCAAAACAAGTCAGTGAATTCATGACATGGAAGCAAGTGGAGTGTCCCTTTGAAAGGGATCGGAAGATTCTGCAGTACTTGCTCACTGTCCCTGTCTTCAGTGATGATGGTAAGTCACTCCGGACTTCCTGCGTATCTTGTGTCACTGGCACTGCTTAGTCTCTCTCCATGTTGTTTTTTCCTCACAGTAAAAAAAACTCTGTCCTGAGACATCTCTGGTAAGCAAAAAATGCTCCTTGCAAATGGGAGAGAAAACAAGGTTTTTCCTTCTACGTGCATGTTGTCTGGTAGAATTTACATTATCCTTTTCCCTGAAATGGAATGGAAAAAAAAAAGCATTTGTGATCCCTCTAAACATGATCTGAAATGTATTTATATGGACTTTCAGGATTCTTTACTAAGGGGTGCTGCTTGAGAAAGAAAACGGGGACTTCACTGGTTGCTTACAAAGCACCATGTCCCTAGGCTCAGTTTTTTCTTTTGACTGTTTTCTTCCACTCCTGTGCTTTTGAGTTTCTGATAGTTGGTTTTTACCCCTCAGGGTAGTCTTTGTTCTCATGCACTGTTTGTTAGTATTGTCTGGATGTAATTATAAGCAATGCTATACTTCCTAATGGATTCTGGAACCCTAATCTGAGGGATGGATAATATAGACCTGCTTCATTTAATTTCAGCCCACTTTCCAGGGAGAGCAGATTTTGAAATGTTAGTAGGCCTAACATATTGTATTTGCTTCTGATTGCAGCACTTTACTTGGCTTCCTACGAGAGCGAAAGTCCTGAGAATCACATTGAGAAGGACAGATGGAAGACACTAAGGTTTGTGTCAGAGGTTACTCACATAAATAAATAAAGAGAACGGGATACAGAGCAAGCATCAAACAGTTAAAACCAAATGCCATGCGACATGTTTCAACAGATGGGACACAGCATTGGTATAAATCCCCCCTCCAGTGTGGGACTTTTGGAAAAAAGAGAACAATCAGTCTTTATTTTAAACCCTCTCAAGCGTTCTCTCCCTTAGGGGATGGGAATGAGAATAAGTAATTTTCTATCTTAATTTCTTATGTTATTCAGTGCAGGAGAAAATACTTTTTAAACTTCAAAGAAATGTCTATTTCCTCACAAGAGCACTCTGGTTTCCAAGCAGACATTTCTGCAGCTATTGCATCCCTTTATGAACCCAGCCTTTCAGACAAGGATGAAATTTAAGCAAAGATTCTGGGGAAAATGCAATCATAAAACCAGGTAACAGTTTGGAGTCCAGGCTGGGAAAAACAAATTTAAGCAAATTTTTGGCTTCTCTTGTACTGCTGATTGAACATAGACTCATCTACTCTTTCATTTTACTACCTGTAGAAAAATGTATGAACCATTAGGGCAACGTTTTAGCTCATATTTTGATCAACTTTTTTTCGTGTCAGCAGAGAACACTAATGAGGTGCATAAACTGAGGCACAGCATTAAGCACATGGATGAATAGTCTGTGTTTTCACCCTTAAGCCATACCTCCACTGTAGTCTTAAAACTACTGATACCCCAAGAAACTGATCAGTGATCAGGTGTTCTTGTCACTGTCACAGGCAGCTGGAAATTTAACACTTAGAGGTATCCATGGATGTAACATCCAAATTTATCTGATCCACTGTGCAGCACTGTAGAGACACAGCTGTACACCACAACCCTCAGGATTCTCCTCAGGCTGTGTTTTTTCCTGGGATATCACAGGAGGGTGTAACAATTCCATCTGATTAATCTCAGTTACTCTGGGGAGAGGACAGAAAGGGGGAGTTACTCTCATCAGTGCACAGACTCACCACGTTACACATAGTGGCAAGATGGACAAAGACTCTGAACTTGAAAATCTGTGATAGCCCTTATTCAAGGCACTCTGAAGCTGTCTTGAGAAGATTTACATCATTCTAATGATTGTCTTTACTTATTTATATTTCCCTTTTCCTTTCAGGTCATCACTTCTGGGCAGAGTCTAGCGCACAAGATGGCCTGTTGCTTCTGCTGTTGCTGTATTATGTGGATTACCAAGGGGCATGGCTTGGTTTATTTTTCTGTACACCTGAGCAGGATTCAAAGTGATGAAGAATGTGCAGTCAGTTGCAATATTGTGTCAGCAAAGATGAAACAAGTTAACTCAAGAACAAACAGACAGCTTCTCACATCTGACAGAGGAGATAAAATCACAGCCCGCTTGGCTGTGATTCAGGCTTAAGTATTGATTGAGAACAGGGCTGACGGAATCCTTTGAATAGCTCAGATGCCGCCTATGAATCATTTCACACCTGGATGGAGTATTTTCCCCCTTTCTTTTTCTTCAGCTTGCTGCTACAAGGACTCTGAAGAGTTGATGGTAGATTATGGAGGAGGAAAAAATCACCATCCCTTCCAGTGAAACCCAAGTTTGCATTGAAGAACTTCAACTCCCAGTAAGCTAAATATAGCCACGAACTTTGCCTGATCAGGACTGCTAAAAAGGGGAAGGATTGGACACAGTAGATTGGCTGCTGGGGACAGTTTCTTCCCAGCACTGTAATGGTGGCTGTGTTTTTTCTCTTTTTCTGTTGTTTTGAGTTGGCTGCTGGTAGGCAAACTCATTATTATTATAAGTTATTTAAAAATATAAATAATAAAAATCAAGACTGGTAGAAAATATACCTGCTGCAAAATATAGTATGTAGCTTGGACTACTTTACAACTTCTAGTGAGGGGGTTCCTTTCTTTCAGTTGATTACAACTAACCACTACATGCTACAGACATTCTTATTTTTATTAGGTGGTTTTGTTACTCTAGTTTTCTGTACTTTACCTTCTTATATTAGGTTGAACAAGCTGACTTTTCTAGAATAGTTCTTGAGAAACTGGTGTACAAACTGTGTCGAAATAGGAAAGTATGTTTCTATTAAGTAATTTTTATAACTGCTTTTTTCGAAAGGGTAACAATGGAGAACACAATCCACTTTGACTGAAATAGCAAGATGCCAAAAAGAAAAAGATGAGGCTTCTTCTCAGATACAGCTGTGAACAAAACAGTCTCCCTGTGTGTTTGCTTTATGGATTATGTTTATGACTGTGAAGTAGTTCACTATGTTACACACCTAATGAGTTTGTGGTAGCCCCGAATACTTAGTCACTCTATTTATCCTAGGAAGAACCCAATAGGAAAAAAAGAAACTGTAGCTATAAATCACTGTGGACACAAAATCGCTAAGTGAAAGCACATACTTGGCAACAAAGGTATTTGCAATTATCCTGGCACTGTTATTTAAAAATTAAAAGAAATAAGAATAAATATATCTATTTGTTGCACTGCATCTCTTGAGTTTTCAGGTAAACCATTATTTATGTTCCGTCCATGCCTTTTCAGGCAAATATTTATTTCTGAATGCTGTAAGAACATGTTCTAGTAAGCCTTCATCAACAGAGATGCTGTCCTTAACTACAGCCTGTTTGCTGATACAAGGTGCTGGAAGTCACTGAGTTACATACTCCTTGAGTGCCAGGGCCTCAAGTCATGACAGTGGAGGAGGATTTCTCTCCTCCTATTCACAGAGTTAGGGTGAAGGAGAAAGAAGAGGCTAACTCTTTGAAAGGAGACTACTTCTGCGATTCACAGACTTGCCTCCCAACTTCCATCAGGTGAGGTCATTTCCATCTTCCCCTCTACATCCTGCCACCATTGTTGAGGCTTGCAGGAAGGACTTTGTGTAAAAAGCTGGGGAAAATGTGTATTCCTCTTCCACATCTTCCGGAATTAGGATACTATGATAATCAGGTACGTAAATGAGCTTCCATGATTTGGTATCCTAATTGTTAACCTATTTTTTACAGTTTTAGTTCTAGGGAAAGCCAGAGGCTTGAACAAAGAGTTAGCTTACCTGGAAAAATAACTTCTTTCCTACGCTACTTCACTGTAACTGACTACTAGCCTGATTTAGGGATGGATTTGTTATTTATGCAGTTGAAATGAAGCCTTTGTAAATAAAAGGAGAAATTGCAGCCTCCGTCCACAGTGTGGGCTCTGTGTGTTGTCTTGTGGGCCAGCTTCTTGCTGAGAAAAGGCAGCACATACCAGAGTAATTGGTATGGAGGAGGTGGCTGCTTGCCTGGCACAGAAGCTGGGCGCAGGTGCAGAGCCTGAACTGGTGCTTGCCCTAGCTAGCCCCAGGCAAGCCAGAGGCTGCTTCTGTGAGCATTAATGAACTTGATGTTTGATGTTGGAGCTATATGAGCCTCATTGTGCACTGTACCCTCTGCTCCATCATTTGGTGTAGTCACTGTACAGAGCTTTAATTTTGAACATCCTGAGCTACTGTCAGACTGTTGAACCACTGGCTTGGAAACAACCATTCAAACCTGTCTAGCAAATGGGAGAGAAAATGACTGAACTCTTCTATGAGCTCCTTTAGGAGCTTTGTGTTTCCTTTAGAAAACATCACAAACTCTCTGAAATGAGAAGTTACAAGAACTCATTAATTCCACAATCTCAGTGTTCAGTCATGACTGGAAATTCCAGCTCAGGGCTAACAGATGTTCAGTGCTTAATGGGGACAGAAGTGACATTGAAGTCTCCTGTATTAATGGCTTTAACATTACTTACTTTGTGGAACATTACTTTCTTCCTGTAGTGCAGACAAAACCTGCGGGTCTTATGGACCCATATACAGATGCCACTGCTCAAAATACGCT
Organism: Melopsittacus undulatus; assembly: GCF_012275295.1. NCBI lineage: Eukaryota > Metazoa > Chordata > Aves > Psittaciformes > Psittaculidae > Melopsittacus > Melopsittacus undulatus. The sequence continues at coordinate 58,948,631 of NC_047533.1, forward strand.
CAAGAGAGTCTAGATGTCCCTATCCTGTCCTTATCCAAACATTTACCTTTTCTGCTACTTGGATACAGCTTCACAGCAAACCATGAAAAGATTAGTCAGTTGCATGCAATTAAATGCAAGCCTATTTACAACTGTCATCTCTAAAAGAGCAAGCAAATCCCCACCTCCATGTGGGGATTTGGGGGGGTTGAGGCTTCCCAGACAGACTGTTCTTGACAGAGCCGAAACTGATATTTGATCTAGCACTAAAAAGAATTTATTTTTTTTTAATAATGTACAAGACGTTGTTCATTTCCCCAGTCTTCTGCAGAATTTTTCCTGCTGCTTTGGGTGGCTTTCCTTGTGCTAGTTGTGTGCAGCAGGACCCCTTGTGGGCTTTTTGCGGTATTTCTGCTTGACAAGAAATTCTTCAGTAGTGTCTGCTTTTTCACTCAGCTCCTCTCTACCTCCCATTGGTCATGCTGAGCAGATTTTTCCCACATAAAAGAAGAAGCTAATCCCTAGAGATGCACTCTGTCACAGCTGCACCTGTTCTGCTGCTGTCAGTTGGATCCACATAGCCTGCTTCTACCAAGCGACTGCATCCTAACCTGTGCCTTACGGTCATGGGCTCCCGTGTTATTGCTGTTTTTTAGCTTGAGAACAGGGCTGATAAGGATTTTCAAAGGAGCTAGTCTATTTACAGTATTACTGGATTTAAGTGTCTGTTAAGCTAACACATCACACTCAAAACTGATGAAGCTCAGTGAGTTTAGAAGCGAGAGTTTAGTGCCAGAAAGTGTATCATTTGATACCAACAGACATTTTGCCATTATTTCACTGTGCTGCATCAAGCTCTTCTGGAATATGTTTTACCTTTCTCCTTCATTAGAAAATTTTAGTTGTTGTTTAAGTACTGGAAGGCTGCTATAAGTTCTCCCCAGAGCCTTCTTTTCTCTGATCTGAATAAGCCCAGTTCTCTTAGCCTGTATTCATAGGAGAGGTGCTCCAGTCCTGATTATCTTCATGGTGCCCAGATCTGGACACAGTACTGTAGGTTGGGGTCTCACAGGAGTGGAGTAGAGGGGCAGGATCACCTCCTTCAACCTTCTGGTCACTCTTCTTTTGATGCAGCCCAGGATACGGTTGGCTTTCTGGGATGGAAGCGCACACTGCTGGGTCATGTGCATGGGTCACTGCTTCTCATCAGCCAACACCTCCAAGTCTTTCTCAGTGCTGCTCCCAATCCAGTCTCTGCCCAGCCTGTATTTGTCCCAGCTTGGGATTGCCGCAGCCCAGGTGCAGGACTTTGCACTTGGCCATGTTTAACTACATAAGGTTGTGATTGGCCCACCTCATGAGCCTGTCAAGGTCCTTCTGAATGGCATCCCTTCCCTCCAGAATATTGGCCACACCACACAGCTTGGTGTCATTGGCAAACTTGCTGATGGTGCACTCAATCCCCCTGTCCATGCCGCCAATAAAGATCTTAAACAGCTCTGGTCCCAAGACTGATTCACGAGGAACACCGCTTGTCACTAATCTCCACTGTCTTGACTTGGACATTGAGCTGTTGACCACAGCTCTTTGAGTGCAATCATTTAGCCAGTTCCTTATCAACTGAGTAGTCCATCAGTAAAATCCATGCCTCTCCAGTTTAGATAAAAGGATGCCATGCGGGACAGTGACAAATACCTTGCATAAGTCCAGGTAGATGACATCAGTCACTCTTTCTTTGGCTGCCAATGCCATCACCACACCACAGCAGGCCACCAAATTTGATAGGCATGACTTGTCCTTAGTGAAGCCACCTTAGCATAGTTCCCAGGCGGATCTGCACTATGGTCTTACTGAGCACTGAGGTGAGAATGATCAGCTTGTATTTCCCTTGGCCTAACTTTTTTTCCCCCCCTTTTTAAAAATGGAAGTTATATTTCCCCCTTTTCAGTCAGCGGAAACTTCACAGGACAGCCATGACTTCTCAAATATGACACATAAGGGCTTGGCCGCTTCATCAGCCAGTTCCCTAATGACCCACAGATGCATATCATCAGGTCTGATAGATTTGTGCACCTTCAGGTTCCATAGGTGATCTCCAACCTCATCTTCTCCTACAGTGGGTGGTTCTTCATTCTCCCAATCTCTGCTTTTCCTTCTGTCACTTGGGCAGGTGGCTGAAGCCCTTGCCACGTGAACATCAAGGCAAAAAAGTCATTGAGTACCTCAGCCTCCTCCATGCCCCAGGTAACTTGGTCTTCCATTTCCTTCTGGAGGGGGGCCATACTTTCCCTTGTCTTATTTTTATCACTGACATACCCATAGGAGTTTTACTTGTTCCCTTTAATGTCCTTGGTCAGATTAAGTTCTGTCAGGTCTTTAGCTTTCCTGACCCGATCCCTGGCTGCTCTGACTGTTTGTCTATGTTCTTCCCAACCTAGCCATCCTTGCTTCCACCCTCTGTAGATCTCCTTTTTATGCTACAGTTTGCTAATTAGCTCCTTGTTCATCCTTGTTTAACCTTGTTCAAACACAAAATATATCCAAGAAGAGGAGGTAGGAGACTGCATGCAGATGGAGATGACACAAGAGGGTCACACACCCTATTTGGAAATGCTGCCAGCTGCCAACTGCTTTTGGCTCTCATAAAGAGAAGTAAAATGCAGTTATCTGCAACAGGCAGGACAGACTAAAGCCATTCTTTGCAAGATGGAATATCTATGTAACTGACGCTGCTCGCCTTGCAGACCAAGCCCCAAGCTGAAACAGCCTGCTCTGGCTCTGAGCACATCTGCATTTGCAGATGAACCTGCCGCCTGTTTGGTGAGCAGCCTGCTCTTTAAACACCCAGGACCTGCAGGTCCCTGAGGCTTGAGGGGGGAAGTAGGTGGGCGACAAGTTGGAGGGGGGACAACAGTGAAAATAGATCCCGGCTGCATAGCAGAGTTTGGTTTTCCTACTGCTAGGCCAGGATGTAAGAAAAAAGCCCCTGCAGCCCTTGTTCAGCTTCCCTTGTTTATCTGCCATCACCGGCTCGACCACCAGATGTCGGCACCGAACAGAGCATAGGAATGTATCCCGGAGAAAAGCAGTTGGGAAAGGTAAGGGAGACTGAAGCGGCAGGGAGGGGAAGTGCAGACGGATCTTGCACTTGAGCACCAGGCTTGAACACCCTTGAGACAGGGATGATCCTCAGGCCTCTCTTGTTGAGCTTCTGACTACATTCCCGCTACCGGGCATGCTGAACTAGGACTGACCTCTCTGAAGAGAGGAAAACGGGAGATTCCTCCAGTTCCAGTTGGTGTAGGATCATAGGATCACAGAATGGTTTGGACTGGGAGGATCCTTCAAAGCTCATCTAGTCCAGCCCCCCTGCAATGAGCTGGGACATCTTCAACTAGATGAGGTTGCCCACAGCCACGTCCAGCCTGGCCTTGAACGCCTACAGAAATGGCATATCCAGCACCTCTGTGGGCAACCTGTGCCAGCGTAAAACATTTCTTCCTCACGTCCAGCCCAAATCTCCCCTCTTTTAGCTTAACACCATTGCCCCTCATCTTATTGCAATGGGCCCTGTTAAAAAGGTCTCTCCCCAGCTTTCTTACAGGCTCCTTTTTAGGTACTGAAGATTGCAGGGTCACTGTCCTAGAAGCTACAGGTTGGGGTTACACCAAGTTTGCTTGACAGCAGAGTTGTGCATACAGCTTTTCAACTGTTGTACAGCCCCTTCCTCATGGTTTCCCAGGGTGTTTGAAAACTTGATTTGAACGCAGTTGTTTTAAATCACCGGAATCATGCCAGGAGAGAACAACCCTTGTGAAACCTGTACTCTACCAAGAATTAGGGTTGCCCACAGAGGCCATGCTCCATTCTGGAGGGAGCTGTGGTGCTCCAGCCTGGGTGAAGATAGACTCTACGGCATGAGAAGGCGCCTTGAAGGAGGGCTGTGCAGTGAGGCTCGGGGGCCAGCTCCAGAGAATAAGGGCTGCGGCTCCATTGCTGCAGCTCAGCCGTCAGTCACGCTAGGACCCCTGCAAAGGGCAGTGGAAATCAAGCAGCCAAACACTTTCCAGCATGGCCCGAGCTGAGCCCTGCGTTTACTCCTCTGAGGAGCGGAATGGGCTGAGGAGCCTGGTCCGGCCCCGCAGCTCCTGACCCTGCCGGCCTGCCACAGGCACCCGCCTCCCTCCCGACCCTGGACGCAGCCCCGGCCGCTCCCCGCGAGCCCCTGTTGCGGACAGCCCAGCACCGCCGCAGCGCCGTGGGAGGCACGGGCGGACACGGGCACTGCCGCGGTTGCTCCCCCCGGCCCCGCCGCACCTCCCGGCCGCCCGTGACAGGCAGCGGCGTTCCCGCCCAGCCCGGCTTCACAGCGAGCGCGGGAGCACCAACCTCTGCGCCTGCCGCCGCCCGGCCCCGGTTGCGGTCCCGGTGCAGCCGAGCGTGCAGGTGAGGGACCGGGACCGGCGGGTGCGTGTGGGGACGTGGGGAGGCCGGGACCGCAGCTTGGAGGAGCTGCGGCCTCCCCGGGGTGACGCTGGGCTCCGGCGGCCGGGCGGGGGTCTCGGCTGGCCGGGCAGCACCGGCACCTCGCGGGCCTGGGGTGCACCGGTTTGTGAGGAGAGCAGCCGGCTTGCGGTGAACCGCTTGAGCAGCCCTGGAGCATCCTCTCCTGGGTGGGTTTTGGGTCTGTCCGCTGCTGGCCGCGTCTCTGCCCGTGGCAGACCCGTCAGAGAGTGTGTGAGGTGCCCTGTGCTAAACACAGAGCATGTTCTGCTTTGGCTTCTTGTCTTACTCCTTATGGGTAAGGTTAGTCAAACCTCGGAGGCATTAAGGGTTTAAGTTTTCTGTTAGAATTAACTAGTGTAATGCTGAATTACCTGTCAGTCTTTTCTTGACTCCTGCTATACATTTGGCCATGAGTTTCCTATACTACTATCCAATAACTGGCACCATGTGGAAACGAATCTTTCAGATCCAGCTAGCTTGTCCCATTGTACCCTGATGATTAACTGTGTATATGGGAAGACAGAAGTTCCTGATGTTTTCACTCTGGTGCAGTTATATTATGGACTTTAATCATCATCTTTATACAGTAGACTTGCTCTGTTTCTGGGTACAGTATAAATAGTAGGGTTTCCTGTGCCCTGCGGCAGTCACGCTATCCATTTGTAAAGCTAACTTTAAAATGTCTGTGATACCCTTTTTCTAAAATGTGGTGACTGCCCCTGCATTTAGTAGCGGATGCTGCCACCCTGTTGAGTGTGATGGCATGCTTCCTGTAATCTCCATTTTTGCTCTATATTTTATAGAGTAAAAATTAGTATATTTTATATTTTACTGTATAAATATTGCAACATTTAGTTTAGCTTGGTAGTTGTTTTGTTGTTCTGTTTGGTTGGTTTGGTTTGTTGTATTCGGTCTGTGTTTGGTTGCATACTGAGCTAAGATCTTTGGTTAAGACATGCAGTGACACATAGGTCCCTCTTGAGAGTTATTTGATTTCGTACTTTGATGTGCCATTTGTTTAAGTCCCCCTGTGCAGTACAGATTTACCTTTATTTCTGACACACTGCCCTGTTTCTGAGCTGAAGCACCAGCTGTCAGAATGCATACAGGCAATTGGGGTAAAACAAAAATGTTATGTAGAGTCACAATAAGCAAAGCAGAGTTGAGCAGCAAGACTGTTTTAAGGAAAACTGGATTTGCAGTGTGAGCTGCCTGGTCAGATATTTCAACTCTAACCCACTGAAGGCTGCAAACCAGAACAGAATTGTGCATCTGTTAAAAGTACAGCTGTAATAGCCAGCAAAGGCAAATCGCTGTGGCCTCCCAATTTATTTCTTGCTGTCTGATCAGTGTACCTTTTCAGGGACATGTTCTCACCCAATGAAATGTTAAAAGAGATTAAAACTTAAGCCATATCACTTGTGGTTCAACCTGAAAAAGTTGTACTGTATTCATGAGGCAGAACAACAGCTGCTTTGGGTCATAGTGATGACTGATCACAATAGCAGTATGGTTAGTGCCTGGTTAGTGCACCAGTACTTTTATAAAACTTATTAAAATAGCTTATTGATGAGGCAAAAATCAGAGTCCAAGGAAGAAAATTCTGTTTCGTCTAAGGCAGGTATTTTCTGTGCTGTGGTCTTTTGCAGTAGCAGGATATAGTTGAGCAGGATTCAAGAGCCTGAGCAGGTGTTTTGGGAAAAGCTCTGAGTGTGGTACTAAGGCCTGGAAATGTAGCTTTATGCTCATTCCTTCTCTCCTGGTGAAGGTCTCTTTAGGTTTGAACTAAACCAAACTGTAACCTGGCACTGTTGGCTCGCAGATGGGATTTATAGGCAGGCTTTGCTCCCCAAGACTAAAAAGAAGGAATGTGTTAGTTTTTCTCTCCCCCTCAACTTGTGCATTTAATATAGTCTGACCTAAGTAGCGGGCGCTTCTTCCTTGGTCCTCTTGAAATTATACAATAAAATATACCAAAGATAGTGTCCAGGGAAAAAGGTGAGTGTCCTGGTTTCATCTGGGGTAGAGCTGATTTTATTCCTAGTAGCTTGTGCAGTGCTGGGTTTTGGCTTTAGTATAAGTAATGCTGATAGCATACAGATGTTTTTAGTTGTTCCTCAGCAGCACTTACCCTGATCAATGACTTTTCAAGTCTCTCATATTCTGCCATTGAGGAAGGGCACAAGAAGCTGGGAGGGAGCAGAAACCCAGACTAGCCAAAGGGTAATTCCCCATACCTCTCAATAGGTAATTGTTCCTTGAAGGTAGTAGCTGCTGTTGCACTAACAAATGTGAGGTGGTTTAAAATGAGAGAGCTATAGAAACAGTGCCAGCTGCCTGCTCTTGACAGGATTAAATTAGGTCTAACTCTGTGATGCCCTAAATTTGGCATCAGCAAAAGACAGCAAGGTTGGTCAAACTTTTGGAGTGATATTTATATGAGAATGGACTGAGTAATCTAGGACTTGTCATTCTGGGAAAGAATTCAGGCATATGTGCAGGCAGAGAGGTAGGATAGAAATTTACAAAATAGCAGAGAAAACGTTAATAGAGATAAGTCTTTCTGAAACTGGTTTTTCCTACCTTTTATATCCCTGGTTTTGTACTGGAAGAAACAAATGAAAGGAGGTAGTTCCTCATGCAAAAAGCAGACCTATGCAAATCCTCACTCGGGTCCTGACAGGGTCTGCAGATATGAAGTTTACAGGGGTTCAATGGGAAATGGGACAAGTACTAGTATTACAGACCCATTTGAGGATTAAATAAAGCATATCAGGCTCAGGAAATCTGAAATCTCAGTATTTCAGTCAAGCAACCTATGTGCTCATCCTTTGCTGGGCATCTCCTTAAGGCCATAGTTGAGACAGTTTACAAGCTAGCAAGACCCCTGTTCTGATCAGTATGACTCTTCTTTTGTGGTCATAACCCTTAAAGATTGTTTCTTTGTTTAAGTATTATTAACATGTGCTTAATAATGACATATCCCTTGTGCCAGGCAGTTGCGCACCCACAGATTAAACAAGTCTGTGTACTCAGCAATTATTCCTCAATTGGAAAGTGATCCAAGTCTTTTTTTTTTTTTAATCACAGACTTCATAGACTATCTCAAGTTAAAAAGGATCCATAAGGATCACTGAGCCAAGCTCCCTGCTCCTCACACGAATACCTTAAATCTAAATTACATGACTAAGAGTGTCATCGAGATGCTGACAGGCTTGGTGCTCTGACTGCTTCCCTGGAGATCCTGTGTAACAGGCTCCTCCTTCTAACAGTTTTCTTGCTTCTGCAGTACAGTGCAAGCTTTTCTCCTCCCTGCTGGCTTTTGAGGTTTTCTTTGTCTTCATTACACATCTCTTCTTCTACTCACAAACAAGAAGTGGTAACCATCAGATCCTTTGCTTTGTATCCACCACTGACCTACTTCTTCTCTTTGCCATTCTCTGATTTTCAGGGCTGTAAAGGATGAAAGCAATCAACTGTGTTTACTATAGTTGTATATCTCAAATTCAGCTGCCAGTTAAAAACTAAATTCATTACTTGCCATTCCATGATTTTTTTTTCTTGTTGGTGAATGAAATAAAAACGCAAATTTATTTTCTCACCCAGGTCTCTGGACAAAATGGGGAATGGATTAGTGAAGCCCAAGCATCTGAGACGAGCAGACAGACATGTGGCAAACCTCTCTATTGGCTGTGGTGGCAATCGTAAGTTTTTGAAGGATCCAGGGCTAGGCATCAGTGTGACGAGTGAGCAAGTTGATATTCTTTGCAGCAGGGTGCTTGAGCTGGAAAAGGAACTGAAGAGAAAAGATCTAGAGTTGCAAGAGGGTCAAAGTCGTGTTGCTGAGCTTCAGGAACAGCTGGCTGTGCAGGCTAAGGTCATAGCAGAACTCACCAAGGACCTTCATAGCAAGTGTATACAGTTGAACAAGCTGCAGGATGTTGTTAGTACTCAAGGAGAGCACTCTCTTCAGCCTTCTCCTTTTAAAGCAGCTTCAAGGATTCAAATATCTGCTGACAGGAGAAGAGGAGCCAAGGAAGGTGTATCTGCAGAGCCAACGACACAGCTGTATGATTTGAACAGGCAAACTACGTTCTCCTTGGAAAAAGCAACAGTCCGAAAGGATTCCAGGTGAGCTCATTTCGGGGAGATTACATGCTTGAGTTACAGAGGTATAAATATTATCACAGTAATATTTTCTCCTTGTGATAAATCAAGATTAAAGTATCAATCTTTTTTTACACAGGCTTTGTCATTGTGGTAGTTTGTGTGCAACTTTAAGCAAGAATCACCTGTGTCCCACAAACTGCAGATGAAGAGTGGTGGATAGCCTCTGAGTTTTAGTTGAGGAGAGACTCTTACAATAAGTCTCTTTGGGATTTATCTTTACTGCCAGCGATGCAGAACCTAAACCCCTTCTCAGGTCTGGATTCACCTAGTACTTGCAACTAAAGATATACTCTGGAACACTGATGAGCAGAAGGCTGGAGGCCTTCACATAGTTTCAGATTCTTATTCCCATTGCATGGACAACTTTAGAAAGGAGGAGGTGGCCCCAGCTCAGCTCTTTCAGATGCAGTATGGACACCAGTTCTGTGCTATGTACAAAGTTTGTCAGCCTGGTTTCAACTCACTCTGGTGCGAAATATGAAATGTTTTGTGTAGTGTGATTATCCTCTTAGCAGCTTCCTCTTACCCTCCTGCCCAGCTTCTGACAGTCATGGTGTAGGAACGTGGTTTTACTTGTTCCTCTGTGAATGCACTTCTAGCCTCTGCAAAAGCAAAAAATACTTCTTCAACTCACAGACAAGAAGTGGTAACCTGCTTGTGGAGCTCTGTGGTCACAGCTGACCTTGTGGACAGAGGTATCAGATTGGTATCTTTCAACATACCTTAGACTCTCTTTTCCTTTGCAGCATAGACATAACCTGAGTATCTGTTTTAGCATGCTGGTAGCCAGAATCTATCTGGATATCAGCCAGCATCTTAAGTGCCTCAGATTTGTGGGGAGCTTTATCATTCTGTTAAGAATTCATGGCACAATCTGAGTCTGTACTGTAGCAGACCTGAGAGTTATCAGATTTCTCCTCCATTATGTCCATCATTGCACATTAGAGGCCGTCTTGTGAAACAGAAAAGCTGTCTGAGTCACCAGTGTGCTGTAGCATCACCATAAGTAGCTGAAATCTTCAGCTAGCCATGTTTTTTCAGAGTAAAGGAATTGTATTGACATTTTATCACAAGTTCTTGGGCAGTTTAAGTAATTGTTTGCTTTAGGAGTCTTCTATTTGTAATTACCTGTCTTGAAATTTTCCTTCTTCATTCAGCACTTCTAAAAACATTTTCTCTTTTTCTTGTTACATGCCATCTTTGTTATTTCTCTAGAAGATTTAATGTCACATAACAGGATAAAGGAGCAGTTCTCTTCCTTTTCCCTCCTTTCATCTCTGACAGTCTGGTTCAGAGATTGTCATTGTTACTGCTGAGTCTCCCATAGATTCATAACAATTCAGAACACACCACTCCTAAATTTGTTCAGATATTTACTCCCCTGAAATAACTGACTACTTAAGCATGCACTTCATTGGCAGTCTTAGCTCTTAGCACGCCATCCTCCCCTTCCTTTCCCACCATTTCCAGCTTCTCTGTGATTCTGTTTGTAAATTATCATACATTATAGTCGCAGAGGGAAGAATTTATGCTTTCTCTAACAGGTCAAGTAATAGTGAAAGAATTTGCTCAGACTTCTTGGGGGCAGATATATCTTTTGACGCGATAGTGTGATTCGGAGAAAACTCCAGGAACAAACTCGCCAGCAGTTCCAAATTGACAAGCAGGTATTCTTTATTGCGGTGCCGGGAGACAAGGGGGATAGCTCCTCCTAACGTGTGTCCCAGTTTTGCTATACAGGCCGTCCTTATATGGTCACTGGGCATATTACATAATTTTCCAAAAAGTTTCCCACATGCATACAAAAATGTGACGGTGGCCTTTAAGGGTCATTTACTTTCCCCAACAATCTTCATAACCAGCTTAATTAACATTACAGACATAGCAATCATCCTGTCCTTCTACTTATTGGTTAGTTTAGCTGCTCCGATCCTGGACATCAGTTAGTCTGGGATACTCCCCAGTAGATGTTTACAACAGCTTAATGGGTTTATTAACACCACTAACATAGCAATCATCTTGTCCTTCTACTTATCAGTTTAAGTGTGCCCATCCTGGGCATCTGCTAGTCCCAGATACTCCCCATCCCCAGGTCTTGCTCTTCTATTCTGCTTTTCTTACACCTTTTGTACTACAGTCCTAAGCACCTGAAACTATGTCAACTGCCTTCAAGCACCGCAGCTGTTTTCCATTCCAAAGCCATCAAACTTAACATTGCTTAGAACTGATTACATTTTCTGCTTTTGTGTCTCCTTGTCTCAAGTGGAAGGTCATTTGATCTTCCAAATACTTCGGAAGCAAACAGATGTAAAGAAAATACCACAAAACTGTTTTTACACATAGCACTACTGTGCTGCTCAGGAAAGCCTGTGCTACTCTTGTACTTGTTTAAGCCACCATCACCTGCTATGGAGACAACCAAATGCTGGAAGGTTTCCTTACCTGTATTACTCCACAGTTGTGAAAGGAGCTACTTCAGAAGGAAGGGAAGCTCCATGCTATATTCTTGAATTTGTATTGAGTCTAGAGTGTTACCAGTCCCTTTTAGAAGCATTTTTAAAACAGCCCAGTTTTACACTATTCGTTTAGTAGGGGTTTAAGTGGCACACATTTGAGTATCTCAGCATGAATTATTTTAATGACGGTTTTAGAAGCTGTCAGTAGTTCTTGATCTGTCTGTGTTATTGAATGTTTTCTCACGTATATATTTCATCTCTTGAGCTAGCTGAATAAATCCATATCAGTTTCCAAAACTGAGTGTTTTAAGTTTTTTCTTAATGGAAGTTTGAGCATTAAAATGTAACTAAAGCCTCAAGATTTTGGATTTTGAACAAGGTATATGAAGGCAGGTCTCTAAGGTCTTTCAGATGAAAATTTTTTAATCTGTTACCCTTTTCAGTGTTCAGAATCTATGTGTTTCAGTATCTCTAGGACCTGGTTCTCCATTTTTGTGTCCTTCCAGAGCATGCTATCACCATCCTCAGAATTTAAGCTGCCTACATCAAGTAAGGATCGTGACTCAGTTCTGTTATCAACAGTTATTTGTTGGGGAAGAACTATCTTGAGACTTGACTGGTAAAAGACATCAATGTCAAAGACAGCAGATAACCAAAAATCTCCCATTAGTAGGAGAAACATATATTAAGAGGCAGCATTGTTCTGTAAAGTATATGTTGTATGCTTGTACCTATGAGATGACTGTCTCATAATGGGACTAAATTCCCAATTCTGTTCACAAGAAGCCCTCTATAGAGTGTCAAGTGCTATTCCTAGGGTTTTACTGGGAATATATTGAAAGGGGCAGGGTTAACATTTCCAGGAGAGCCAACAGCAAGAAGGGGAAAAAAGCCTAGAAAAGGATGCTAATGGCCTAGCTAGCCCCAGGTGATGAAATCCTACTAGTGATGGGTCCAACAAATACGTCAACACCAGATCAGTTGTGTGGAGTTGTGCACCCACTTTTTGGCCTTTTAGCAGTATTCATCAGGACAGTGACTGGCTCAAGTACAGGATTAAACATCTTTTGTCCTTTCAGGACATCTAGTTATGTCCAGCAGCAGTTTGCAGAAGTGGGGCAGGTCTAGGAGAAAGTGAGGAAACAGCAAAGACAGGACTGTAAGATAAATACTATGCTGTTTGCCCATGAAATGAGCAAGCAACTGATTCAAGAGCCTGAGCCATGGTTATGATATTCATGTGTCTTTTGGTCTGTGGCCAACTGCATTTTTTGAAAACAGCATAGTGTCCTGTAGTTCTAGAAGCTTTAGTGCTCATTTTAAGTAACAGTTTATGAGCCATTACTGTATTTTACTGCAGTATGCATGATCAGGGCAGGGTGAATTAAATAAGCAAGCAGAAAACAAAGTTAGAGCTTATGTTCTAATAACCCTGTTGTTTTCAGCAGAAGCGGAGTTGTTATCTTTTTCTAAACACACTCCTCACCATAGCTACTTGATTTTATTTTTCTTGCTTCATTTCATCACATTTATTTTCAGTCATTATATGGCTAGTAACATTGTAAGTCTACTTAAATTGCCTTAACTGATTGCTCATTTATTGTCCTGGGTTCAGCAGTAGCAGTCATTTCTTCTCCTTGGTTGTTGGTGCAGCGCTGTGTTTTGACTTTCAGACTGGGAACAGCGCTGATAACACTTGTGTTTTTAGTTACTGCTCAAATGTTTGGTCTGGCCAAGGACTTTCTGAGCCTCATGCTCTGCCAGGGAGGAGGGAAAGCTGGGAGGAAGTGGAGACAGGACACCTGACCCAGGCTAGCCAAAGAGGTATTCCATACCATAGCACATCATGCCCAGGATGTAACTGAGAGTTTCCTGGAAGGGCTAGTGGACTGTGGGGCTGGAGGAGGTATCAGTCGGTGCTCGGTCAGGCGGGGTGGGGTGAGTTATCAGTTGGAGGGTGGTGAGGTGTTCTATTCTCTTCACTTGTTATTTCTTTTATCATTATTATTAGTGTTAGTAGCAGTAATAATTTGTGTTATACCTTAGTTATTAAACTGTTCTTATCTCAGCCGATGGGAGCTACATTCTTTTGATTCTCTTCCCCAACTCTCTGGGAGTTGGGGGAGGAAGGGGAGGAGTGAGTGAACGAGCTGTGTGGCTGGGTTTAAACCACGACATTCATAGAATCATAGAATAATAGAATCATAGAATAGTTAGGATTGGAAAGAACCTCAAGATCATCTAGTTCCAAACAGTTAGGGTTGGAAAGGACCTGAAGATCATCAAGTTTTAACCCCCCTGCCATAGGTAGGGACACCTCACACTAAACCATGTCACCCAATTCTCTGTCCAACCTGGCCTTGAACAGCGCCAGGGATGGAGCATTCACAACTTCCTTGGACAACCCGTTCCAGTACCTCACCATTCTCACAGTAAAGAACTTCCTCCTTACATCCAATCTAAACTTCCCCTGTTTAAGTTTCAACCTGTTACCCCTTGTCCTGTCACTGCAGTCCCTAATGAAGAGTCCCTCACCAGCATCCTTATAGACCCCCTTCAATTACTGGAAGGCTCCTATGAGGTCTCCACGCAGCCTCTTCTTCTCCAGGCTGAACACCCCCAACTTTCTCAGCCTGTCTTCTTATGGGAGATGCTCCAGTCCCCTGATCATCCTCATGGCCCTCCTCTGGACTTGTACCAACAGTTCCATGTCCTTTTGATGTTGAGGACACCAGAACTGCACACAATACTCCAAGTGAGGTCTCACGAGAGCAGAGTAGAGGGGCAGGATCAACTCCCTTGACCTGCTGGTCATGCTCCTCTTGATGCAGCCCAGAATACGGTTGGCCTTTTGGGCTGTAAATGCACACTGCTGGCTTATGTTCATTTTCTCATTGACTAACACCCACAAGTCCTTCTCCACAGGGCTGCTCTGAATCTCTTCTTTGCCCAACCTGTAGCTGTGCCTGGGATTGCTCCGACCCAGGTGTAGGACCTTGCACTTGTCAGGTTAAATTTCATGAGGTTGGCATCAGTCCATCTCACAAGCTTGTCAGGTCCCTCTGGATGGGATATTCATGGATATTCTTCAGGAATAACATACAACCTATTTTTTATTGTAACTGTGCTGTTTTTATGAATACAAGCAAAAGTGAACTTTAAATGCCTCAGAAAGTTGTTAGTGTGTTTATTTTGTTATACAGCTTCCTTACACATGCACATTAAGGAAAGGACTTGAAGGCAGAAGTTATATTTCACTTCAGCAGTAAAGTAATTAGTAGGTCCATAAAAACTCCATCGGTGCAGCAGTTGTTTAACTGCATTCACTCTGTCATGGATTCAAGAGACTGCTTTGTAGGAAGCCCTTGACCTAGAACATACACAAGTCAGCCAGAACTCATAGATTGCCCAGTATGTATGTATGTATGTATAGCCAGCTTTGACTTGGTTGGTTAGTGGATTTAACCACTTTTGCATTTTCCACATTTTCTTCTTAAAAATCCAACCGCTGTCTTTTATGGATTGAAGCTTTTCTAAAGACTTTTTAACAAAGTAACCCAGGGTGGCTGTAATTTGCTATAGCATCACCAAAGTGTGCTATAAACACTGAATTTCAGAAAGCAAAGAGGTCAGTATTAATGGCTGCATACCTTTATCCAAAAGCTCTTGTATTACATTTTTACTTCTGATTATACTCTAAAAATTCCTAAAAGCAGTACAACTTGTTTTGTTTTTCCCACCACCGGTGTCTTCTAATATTCCCTTAAGCAACAACAGCAGCTGCTAAATCATTTTTCGTGTACTTTTCTTTCCTTGCATCTTTCCTCACCACATAGGAGAAACTCTTTATGAGGTCTTAGTACCATCAGTGTTGTCTTTAACCTTATTACTATCATCAGTTATGTTTTTGCTGGATACTAGGAAAAATGTGATGGAATTTTAGAGAAGTGTGTCTGATTTTATACCAAGTTGTCATTCCTGTAGAGGCAGTGGTATGGAAAGGCATACCTTTCACATTTCTTTCCTTCAGGTAAGCAAGTGCCTTTATCTTAGTTGTGCAATGGAGAAAGAATATGGTGAGAAACAGTGCAAAACTTTCTGGGGAGCATGTCTTCTACTGGGAGCTTTTTTACATCTAAGGTAATGGTTTCTGCAGGCAGGGTCACATAGGAGAAGAGAAGCTAATGGGTATGCATATTTATTGCAAGTGTTGTAACATTTGTCAGTGGTACTGGTCATGTGAGTGTTAGAACTGAGAGGAAACATCTTGAGAGGAATGAATGCCAAGTGAATAATATACCTCAACCATCCTGGACCTTTAAACTTTGTTTGTTTGTTTGAATGTTTGTTTGTTCTTTTAAAACCAGTGAGAAGAAACTTATCACAGATGCCCTGAATAAAAATCAGTTCTTGAAGAGACTGGAGCCTCACCAGATCCGAGATATGGTGGAATGTATGTATGAAAGGACTTTCCAGCAAGGGAGCTATGTCATCAGACAGGGAGAGCCAGGCAATCACATTTATGTGCTCAAAGGTGAATACTGCTTACTCATATAACACACAAGTGCGAGAAAGTGGAAAGTAGTTTAGAAGTCTTTGCAGGAAACCACAGTGGTGATGTTTGTGCTCTTAAATCATTTTTGCTGGCTGTACTGAGGGCAATGCAAGTTCTACCTCTGAGTTTTATGAAACACAGTAAGAGCAACAAAAAGAGACTTAGAAACTTAAACCTTGATTTAATGCTATTTCATGGCCTCTTTCATTTCTGAAAGCCTGGAGGTCAACAAATCCTTTCAGGTGTAGCTATAGCCAAATGAAGAGCAAGTATACTTTAAAATACAGAAAGCTCTTCAATAATGAAGTCACTTCTGAAACAAACTTACTTTTCAACATTCATGGAGCTTATACCAGTTTTTTGTGTATGGGGAAACTGTGAGACAAGGTCTTAGTTTATTCTCAAAGATTAGATGTCTGTTTTGTTCTCAAAAGAGCTGCAACAACAAAAAAGCCTTTGGGTAGGAAGACTTTCCTAAAGTATTGACAGCAGGTCTGAAGTAATCTCACTGCAGTAGTCATCTGTGCTGACTGCCACTGTGCTTACACTCAAATCTCAAACGACAGAATTTTGGAAAGCACGTCTTCTGGCTTCTTGCTTCATATGATTGATGGTCACTGTGTTAGGGTAACATAGATGGTGCAGGGAGAAAGAGGAGACAGGATTTGTAATGTGTTAGTCATATTCTTGCTAGACAAAATTATAATGTTTTGGAAAACAGATAAAATATGAGGAAGTTGTGAACATGGAAATTTTTCTGGCACATGAGACATTTTTTGAGGAGTCACTGGGTCTCTTGGAGAGAAGAGGGCTAAGCTTTTAGAACATATTTAGGAGAAGGTTTTTTTGGACCATAATCTATGAGGAAATTCAGATTTTCTTTGACTTTTGCTAGGTTTGTAGTAAGGCTCAAAGACAATTTTTTGAAGATTTAATGTGCTTTTTTGTTTTTTTTGTCCTTCCCTTTGCATTCTGCACATATATACATAAACACGTATAAACAGGCAAACCTCAGGAGTTCACTATATTAAGACTGGTCTATCTATGCTACAGTAGGCTATCTGAACCTGTACTGACTATTTTGTTGTAGCAAAGGTTTATCATATCAGGATTTAGAAGGGCTGTTTTCCATGGCCTTTTAGTGTTGAAAGGTTTCTCTCAGCTTTCCCTCCCTTCCAGAGCAGATTTCTAGATTAGCACTACATTAAAAAAACAACACCAAAACCAAACCAAAAAACAACCATCCCTCCCACCCTCAAATCCCAACAAAGTAAACACCAAAAAGCCCCACAGACTTCTACTATTTTGCAATTGTTGCTCCTATTCCTTTGTTCCAGGGAGTGGCAAAGGCAGAATATTGTTTTGTTTTCACTCTATGCAGTTGAGCTCAGTTTTAATGCCTATTATCCTGATGATTTTTGACAGAGGGCAGCCTGGAGGTCTTTCAGCAGGATAAACTACTCTCCTCAATACCCATATGGACGGCATTTGGTGAACTAGCCATTTTATACAACTGCACACGGACAGCCTCTGTGAAAGGTACCTAAAGTTTACTATAACAACATTGGTCAAAAAGACTACTGCGAATTTTTGTGAGGTCCTTGTTATAGCCAGGTTGTCTTTGAAGTTTTCATTGAATACATTTCTGCATGTCCTGATTATTTACAGTGAGCTCATGTTTCCTTTCCTGAGTTCTTTCTGCTTGGGAACTCTAACACTGTGCCATGAATATAATTCTGTCTCTATCATGACCTTTGATAAACAATTAGGCATCTATAGATCTGCTGTTTAGCCAGATCTGTACCAAACTATCTGCTATGAAAGGATTATGTTTTAATGCTGAATGATTCAGTAGCAGTGGCGGTCTTTGGCTCTTATGTTCTTTCTTGTGTCAAATGCAGTTCTGATGCTGAAATTGCAGTTAGTTTGAAACTGTGCTGTTTTTAATAGAGCAGATAAAGTGTAATTCCAGAGGAAATAAAGTATGTAGGAACTAGTTGTTGTACTTCTTTTAGTTATGTATCATTAAGTTACTGAGTCTTACCAATATTCACTTGCACCTGGTATTTGCAGATGGCACTCAGGAGATTTCAGTTTGATCTCAAACGTGGTAGTGGAAAAGGTGAAACTTTCAAGTGAGATGTGCTGCATCTCTGAGACAAATACTGGATTTTGTTTTGTGTTCACCAGCAGACCAGGATGGAGTTGTTAAGTGTTGCTCTGACACATGTATGCCTCTTCCTGCATAAAACTGGGTATTCATCCACTAAGTACCCTTTAATTAATTTTCTAACCTGCCAGAATTATTCTGTGACACACCAGGAAGTGACCAAATATGATAAAAATCTTAATTTACCCACTCTCTACCATTCCATAAAAATTGTGCTTAAAGGCTAATTTCTTTTCCTGCCTAAATCTGAAGGAACTTTGAACCATCAGTAAGAATGAAGAGTTCATGTTGACTTAAAAATGAGCAAATTGAATAAAACAAATTGTTTGCTTTAAAAGCTCCTCATCTTTCTTCCTGTTCCCAGTTTAAGCACTTAATCATTGATGGCTGTGCAGATGGGAATTATTACATCTAATCTGTTTTTATTGTTGCCTGATAAAAAGAGTAGCATCAATAATGTGATTATTTTTCTTACTAGCACACTGATCTACTTGAATGTGTTCCCTATTTTCCTGTTTTTCTTGCTGTATAGTATTAGCATTATAAAGTAGTGTTTCTGCATAGTAAGATGTCATGCTACTTTAGACCTTTGTTAACATTAATTGGTTTTGAGGTAGGACAAGAATTATCCAATTATGGACAGGAAACTGTGTTTGATTACTTAAAATCCCTGCAGAAACCTGCCTCTCCCCAGTAGCTTTCCTGTATTTCTTGTTGTGAAGGAAGAGCAGTACAATGCCATAAATGACTAGTAAATGCATACGTGAAAACTCTTTCTTGATACTGGATCAAGAGATGCTCTTTGCCTGCAGTCTTTGAAAACTGATAAGTGAAGGACTTCACAGAATCACAGAATCCCAAGGGTTGGAAGGGACCTCAAAAGATCATCTAGTCCAACCCCCCTGCAAGAGCAGGATAACATAGAGTTGCATCTGGAGGCCACAAGCTAAGGGGCTGCTAAGGCCCCTCAGTGAGATCAAAAGCACTGATTCAGACACAGCATTTCAATGGGTGCTGCTATACAGCAGCATGTTTACATTCAGTAGCTGTATTTGAAACTGGGAATGTGATTTACTCCTGTGTATATGAATTTCTCTGTCTCATTTTTGAAACTGCATGTGCTTTTCTAGCTGTATAATTGTTTTCATTAGTTAAGGTGCAAGATACAGGAAAAGCATCCACGATAGCTTGGGTACTTGCCATATTTTCTTCATGCGAAGTAAATTGAAAGATGTCATTTAGGATAAAAACAAAACCAAAGCAATACCTTTGTTCTCCCTTCCAACATCCAAAACCATTTTCGAGTTATTTTGATAAATGGCTGTTGAGAGCATATGTGTATTTCAGGGTTAAGTACAAAGAGCAATGACTGTGCATCATTTTAAACCTGGCATTTTTCTTTCCTGTATTCTGTGTGCATGATAAATTGAGGAGATCAATTGCTTTATTTTTCTCTGTAGCTTTCCTCTATCACAGAGAAAACAGCTTTGTTCCTTCTTATGACAGAAGGAAAATTGTTGAATATGGTGTAGCGTCTTTTAAAATAAGATATTAAATTGAAGAGAATAATCTTATTTTGCTTAAATTAAAAAATGCAATGTGTTCTGTTGTGCCAGTGATTGCACATAGAGGCTGCTTAGTGATTGCACCTCTGATGCTGGATCTTATGCATGCTTACTGTATTAATATTTTGATTACCCCTCAAAAGATAATGATTAATGTTTTGATTATTCCCTTACAAAATGGCTACATTGGAGGAAAACTGTGTGAGGATTACAGGATTAAATGAAATGTATTTCTTGACCTTTGTTATTTCTATCTTACTGCATATCTCACAAACTTTGCGTGTAATGTGAGTTAGAAATGGGTCCAAGACATTATTCAACATTTATCTGATAAATGATAAAAAATTTATCCAAGTTTTTCTTTCTTTCAAATAAGCTCATTTGCAGATTACATTACAGCTTTTGGGTGCAGTGACTGTCCATGATTACAAGTAGATCTTTAGAAGTATTCAGCCCTGTGTGCTGGTAATAAATGGCTAGGTTTTCAAGGTTACTCAGCCTGTGGAGTTGCATGGAAAGTACTGCGTGGAGAAGCCATTTGGAAACCTATGCCTTACTTCAGTGGGCATTGTTTAAGTGGAAGCTGAATTCTTTCACAGATCTGATTGCAGTAGGTGCTATACACTCTAAAACTTGGCCTTGGGCATTTTGAAAGAGCTAGTCTGCCTAGTACAGTGACCTGATACTGTGATATCTTCCATCACATTATTCAGAAGCATTGTTGATTTTGTTGTTGGGTTTTGTTTTCTTAAGCAATCACCAGTGTTAAAACATGGGCATTGGACAGGGAAGTGTTTCAAAATATCATGAGAGTGACAGCACAAACAAGACAAGAACAATACAGAAACTTCCTTAGAAGGTAAATATAATGCATTTATATTTCTAATACTGGTTTCAGCTTCTTCGTAAGGTGTACAATATAGAGTCTGCCCTACGAAGAGAAAGAAGTGCTCATAATGCAAAGGGCCTCAAAAGCCTCAATACTTGCCTCTCTTGATTTTTCTTTTGAAGAATCATGAAATCTTTTCTCTCATTTTGATTGCTCTTATCCTATTTACATTAGGAAACAGCAATAGGCTCTTGAATGCTTTTAAGTAATGGAACAAATGTATGGGAAGGTTACATGGCTAGAAGTTAAAACAATATATTAAATAAATAGAATTAAATAAATAGAATTAAATAAATCCTCCAGGTAGAAGTTAATTTGCTGCTGGAGTACATTAAGCAATATTCATCCCTTGGAGACTTGAATATGAGAACTGCATGTCTCTCAATTTATGAACCAATATAAGTTACTAGCAAATCTGCAGAGTAGAATAATTCTCCCTCCTGTAGGGAACATAGAGTAGTACAGTGCTTTTCCTTAAAAAGAAGGTCAAATTAGAGGTTCCAAACCATAATCAGCTGATTTCATATTTTCTTTCTTTAACAAAGAATTACCATTCTGTTTTGGCTTCAAATCAAGACCTCAGGCCTGGCCATGCAGAGAATGTCGTGTGTATTTTTGCATCCATCTCCACCTTTGATTTCTATAAATACTCCTTAGCTGAGCCTGGGTGGCTGGAAAGTTCTATGATTTCCTAAGTTTTACAGGGCTGAGTGCTTAGGACGGGAATTGTTTTGCTTTCTCACCAGCAAGTTCACTAAATCATCACTGTGGTTGGATTCTCTTTTAGTACTTGTCTATTTAGTACTGAAGTGGTATAGATGAGATCATTAAAACAGTGTTAATGACAGCTACTTTTGTTGTTTGGTTGGTTTTGCTTTGCATTTCTGTTTTCTGAAAGTGTGTCCTTGCTGAAAAACTTGCCTGAGGAGAAGTTGACCAAGATCATAGACTGCCTGGAGGTGGTAAGAGACTGCTATGTTTTTCTGAATAGTGTTCAGTAAGCTTTCAAAATAACAAAGAATAAATAAGTAAAAACAAAATGAAAAAACAACCAAGTTTTTTTTTAATATGACAGTGGTTTGGAGTGGTTGGAGGGGAATTCCAGGTTGGCAGCAAATAACAACATTTAGTGGTGTAAAAGCTAGTTATATCTTTGACATGGAAGAAACCAAGCATGTAGACAAGAGGATCTATAATCTAGCTTTCATTAAGATGAAACACTTTGAGGAGAAGAAAAATGAGGAATATTTATGAGAAACAGATTACAAAGCTGAAAGTTAATATGGAAAAATGCTTGATTGAAAGTTTAACAATGAAAGCAGGATTCCTTGGCAGACACAGAAAAGTTGATGCTTTTGTAGCTTGCAATAGATGACTTAGGCATTGCCACTGAGGTGTCAAGCCCAGAATTACTTTTGTAAACGGGATTTTGATCTACAACTCTTTTAAGAGCTTTTTATTTTGGGGTTTTTTTCCCTCATTTGCCCCTACTTCATAAGGATGACACCAGTGTTAATATGTTTTTTAACAAACAACATGCTGTTGCATGAAGATATGTTATAGATTGGCCACTGTGTTTTATTTAGGGGAATGATTGCATATTATGGAATGCACCATATGCAGGAGATAGGAAGTTGAAAATCACTGTAACATCCAGATGTGTTAAGAACTCTGCATAGTAATCAGAATTTTCAAAGAGGCTAATCATGTATTGAACAATATTGTCTCTCTCTTCCCCTCCTTCCACAATAGGAGTACTATGACAAGGGAGATTATGTTATTCGGGAAGGAGAAGAAGGCAATACCTTCTTCATAATAGCAAAAGGAAAGGTAAGATGTAATAAACCTAGCTTACAAAGTAGCATTGACATCTGTATTTCAAAAGCTACTTTGAAGGATGTGGTCTTTGGTTATAGTAAAATCTGTGCAGAGAGTATTTGTGGATGCTCTTAAGTTCACAGCACTGTGATAAAAGCCTGGAGCAGTATTTCAGAGATTCAGGGAGCCTAATTTTCACAATGAACCCATGTTATACTGTTCTAATTATAATGTAATTGAAGTATGTCCTGAAGCATCATGATACTGACACAGAGATGTAAAGTTTATATTTTGTAAATGAGGTTTGGTCCTATGTCTGCTCCTGAACGTTTCAGTATCCAATGGGCAAGCTATAGACCTGTGAAATGTCTAAGAAATAATGGAGTCCTAGGTTAAATGGAGAATGGCCTTCTAGGTGACTCAGGGTCTATTCCTTCTCCCAGAAGAGTAAGGCAACAGCCTTTATCCATCAGCTGTTAGATTGGAGGCAAACACAGGACTCTAAAGAATCAAATCAGAATTTTCATCAATAAACTTCCAGTTGGGTTTTTGAGTTTCCAAAACATGTCTGTGTCTGAAGATACTCTGATTTGGTTTGTGGCATCAGCAGAATGTGTGCTACTGTGGAAGTGGAATTTAATGACAAGAAATGTGAGTTAATGTTTGTGGAGGCTGTATTTTTAGCTGAGAAGACAAAAAGCTCATATGATGCCTGCCCATGTGGGAACTGAAGCACTTTTCAGTTTTTCATTAAAATGCAATTTATTTTGCTCTGGTTTAAAAGATAAGAGGAGAAAATGTTGGGGAGTGGGCAGTAATAAATATATTAATTTTTCCATCTCAGCAAAAATCAGAGATCATAGAATGTTTGATGGCTTTAATTTTTGTGAGGAGGGAGTAATTATATGCATTTGTAACTCTTTCTGCATCATTACTGAGTTTAATACATTTATGAAATACTCAGAAGGGAAGGGGAAACCATGCAATACTTGGAAACTTTCCTTGCTAATTTTTTGTTCCTGTACTTTCCAGGTAATAGTTACCCAGAGTACTCCAGATCACTCGCAGCCTCAGCTGATTAAAAATCTCCATAAAGGAGATTACTTTGGAGAAAAGGCTCTGATTAGGTTAGTTCACATTGTCTGATTCATGATGTATAGTGTTTCAAATGACTTATCACTATGTGTCAGATTCTACAGCTCATGGCTGTTTTTAATATAATCTTTGCTTTGATTGTAATGTCAGCAGATGAAGGCAATGACTGAATTTGTCTTAATGTTTTGGTTTTTGTAGAGAGAATTTGAACATACACACTGTCATCTACCTTTGGTTTTCCCTGAAAAAGCTGAATGCTGGCCCTCTCTGTACTGTTGCTTATAGTTTATATTTCAGTAAAAGCTGTGACGAAACCTTATGCCAGGCTCTATGTGACTCCTAGTACAGATAGGTACCATAATTACTGGACTGAGGTGTTGTTTCCATGATGATGCTCATGATAGTAAGAAATAGCGAAAAGGAGTAGAGAGAAGATAGGTTCAAATATATAGCACATGTTTATGTGAGTAATTGTGTAGGGATCGTTAGGTATTTAAGTTGTTTTATATCTGAGAATTATTTCAGAAGTGAGTAGTAAATCCTGATATACTACTAGATGTAATGCTAATTACATCTCAGGAAAGGTAAGCTGTAATGCTAGTTACATCTCATGTAATTGAGATCATCATAAATGTAATGCTAATTACAGCTCATCCTAAATTCTTGGAAAGTTGCTAAAGGAAGTCATGATCCAAACCCTACTGAAACTGGAAAACAAATGTGCTAGACAATAAGAACGGCTAGTAAAATGCTATAATTATGTACTTGGTTCAGTAATACTAACCTGGATACAGGCTGCAGAGGCCTTTGAGGAGTTTCACCTATAGAAGATGTGACCCTCCATGAGTACAGTGTGTGATGCTTTGAGGATTTTTGTATGCTTCTGAATTCTTCTGTTTCAATTTCTAGTGATGATGTCAGATCAGCAAATGTTATTGCAGATGAATACAATGTGGAGTGCCTCGTTATAGATAGAGAGTAAGTACTGTGCTACTGTTTAATGAAAGATCTGCATTCTCTTTCAGAAAGTTAACAGTAAGATGTGACTTCGCTGTAAGCATAATCACAATGTTTTCTTAAATGACTACTGAATGAGTGGTTATGCTTTTGTGATACTGAGCTGTGGCTATGCTTTAGACAAAGACTTTGTGAAGAGAGGCTGACAGAAGGTGCAGGAGCACAGAAGCTCAGAGCAGTTCAGAGTTACTTTTTTCTTTCTCTCCTTGTGGTGCTGAGGTTTCACATTTGTTAAGTACTATTCATTGGCTCAGGGAACATCAAAATCACCTGCATTCCCTGGTTCTGGGATGTCCTTTTGCTGAGCAGGACATGTAAACAAATGCCTGGTTTTATCAGGAATTTTACACTTCCTAAAGTGGAAAAGAATGGAGCAGACAGAAGATAAAAGAAAAGAAGCTTCCAGTGGAAAGTGAAACAAAAACCTGTATTTCTCAAAGCTAGCTGTATGGATGATTACCTGAAATGTGGACAGCCACCATGCTTTTCCTTGCTGAATCCCAGAAGGGCTCCTACTGAGAGCCAAGATTCTATCCCTGCTTAGGAAATGGCATCTTGATCTGTGAATGCATTGTCATCTTCTTTTCTTTAGCCTGTTTAAATAGGTTGCAGAGAAGCATACCGAAGCTGGTGCATTTGGATGAACGGAAGGCAGTGGGTGTAGTTTTTCTGGATTTTAGTAGGGCTTTTGATGCTGTCCCTCTCAGCATCCTTTTGGACAAGTTGTCCAACTGTGTGATGAGCAGGTTCACAGTGCACTGGGTGAGGAACTGGCTAATTGACAGGGCTCAAAGCGTTGTAGTGAGTTGTGTTACATCTGACTGGTCACCAGCAGTGCTCCTCAGGGGTCAATCTAAGGCCAGTTCTGTTTGGTATCTTTATCAATAGTCTGGATGCAGGAGATAAATGCACCATTAGCAAGTTTGTGATGGTACGATGATACTGAACTGGGAGGTGCTGTTGACTTTCTTGAGGGACAAAATGCCTTGCAGGGGGAATCTACATAGACTGGAGCATTGGACAGTCCTTAATGACATGAAGTTTTACAAGTCCAAGTGCCAGATTCTTTACCTGGGATGGAGTAATTCCAGGCACAAGTATAGGCTGGGAGAGGAGTGGCTGGAGAGCAGCCCTGGAGAACCAGGTCTGGGGGTGCTGGCTGACAGCAGGCTCAGGGTGAGTCAGCAATGTGTCTTGACAGCCAAGAGGGCAAACCGCATCCTGAGGTGTGTCAAACACAGCATAACCAGTCAGTAAGGCAGTTGAACTAGATGATTGTTGTTAGTGCCGTTCTAAGTCTACTGTTACTTATCTATGAAGAGGCAGAGATGTTTTCAATCACTTGAGCCCTAGGTATGCAGTGCTGTATCCTTTGGAATGGAAGGACTGATAGTGTGGACTCATGCCAACCTGGTTCCTGTGATAGGGATGTTGAAACCACATTTAATAAGCATGTGGAAGTCAAAGTACACACAGCCTGATCTGAATTATTTAAACATAACAAGAAATGACCTGAGGAAATCAGGTACTTTGTCCCCCTACACTTCAATAAACCAGACTTGGTACTTCAGCTGGTTACTGCCTCTTCAAAGCTCTTAGAATTTGTATTGTCAGAGTGATAGTGTAAAGCTCATTCTGGGTCGTGACTTACAAGCAATGTAAAGCCTTGGTGCAGCAGCACAAATACTGGGGTTTTTGTCTTTCCACTGTATGTTCAGTGGTTTATACTGTTTTGTTTGGGGTTTTAGGACATTTAATCAAACTGTTGGAACCTACGAGGAGCTCCAAACTTATCTGGAAGGTTATGTGGCTAATCTGACCCGTGCTGATGAAAAGCGACATGCAAAGTAAGTCAGATAATTTGTTAGGCACATCTTCAGTAGGTAATCATAAAAAAAGAGTGATAGATATGTAGGTAAAATCATGGATGGTAGTTGATAGAGATAGGGCCCTAGGAATAAAAGCAATCAATATAATACTAATTGGATATGCTTATGGAGTCCAATAATTTCTTTCTTTTCCAAAACAAAAATTGCTTATAATCTCAGTCTATTGACTGTAAACCAAGAATTCACTCTATCACATGAAAACTGAGCACAAAAAAGAAGTGAAAATGTGCTCAAATAATTTCTTGCATTTTGATTGTAAATTCTTTGGCTGGCAAAACCCCTAAAGGCCAACTCCCGATTAAGTTAAAGAAACTGTGTTACTGTACAAAAGACTAATTGCTATTTCAAATAGAAATAAGCAGACATAAAAGAAACCATTTATGTTTAATGTTTCAGTGTAGCACTGGTGCTTTTAAACATTTGCTTTTAGCTCTGGACTGCATTTGTAGTTTTATCTGCCTCCGAGTTCAACCTGAGCACTACTGGGATATTAGCAGAGTATGATTTTCTTCTATTTACAGATATAGGTGCATTTTTATTTCTGATCATTCTACTGGAACTGGTACACACTCCTGCAGAAATTGGTTCTCCAACTTGTAGTGCCTCAGGTTTTGTAGCTGACTGTAATTAGGAACCTAATCAACCTAAATACCATTGATTGTACTCAGTGGACTTCAGTAGCATTTTGTTTCTAATTTACTTCAATAGAATGTCCAGAGAGAAAGTGCTTCTGCATAAAATAATATTAAGTTTCTGTGAGGAATTAAGAAGGTTTTTCTTTTATTTTTTAATAGGAGTATTAGAGTACTGTGATACAGGTTGCTGGCAAGGAAAGCACTAACCTATGCCAATTTTCTTAATGCAGAGGAAGATCCTTCTGTGGACAGCTGGCCAAAGACGTGTCTTTGGAGATGATAGAGCTGAAGGAAAAAGTAGCCCAGTTCCCTCCTTCCCCATTCCAGAATTTAGAAGTTATCACAACTCTGGGTGTTGGTGGGTTCGGAAGGGTTGAGCTTGTAAGAGTTTGTTTTAAACATATTCAAGTAGTTCTCTGTCTTAATGATTAACTGCTGAGAAATAGGAAAGATTTTAATATTCTCAATACTTGGGTCTCAGACAGAGGTTATTCTATATAAAGCAATGCATAGTTTAAAAAATCTTTGTGAACTTCAGTGTTCAAAGGAAAACAAATCCATTCTTGCTTGCCTTCATCTCGTGCTGTTGGAAGTATCTTCCTGGCCACTAGACATATATTCATTAGGTTTTGTGTGTGAGGTTTGCCGATGTGCCTACCTGCATTGTGTTCCCTGAATTGCAAGCCTTTTCCCAAGATGTTGTCTGGACCTGAAATAATCTCCAGCATGACATAATCTGTGCTGTTAGAATTACTTTGGTATGCCCCACAGCAACTATAACCAATGTAATCTAGCTTCTGAGGTGCATTGACTTTGAAATTTCCAACAATTTGTACTGGCCCTTTTGACTTGTATTCAACAGCACGAACAACTGTGTTTCTAGGACGTCAAGAGCCTAATTACACTAATTTCTCAGATTCAACTCTTCTCTGGCTGAGTAGCAAAGTTAAGGGAGAGCATGAAGAAAAACTCTTCTTCTGCAGGCTGCTGAAAGTAATGGCAAATTAAAGGCAACTGCGATTTTAGTGAAGTCAATAATCCTTTACAGTAGTTTGACCATCAATTGTTTTGTTTTGATTCATGCTTCACAAAACAAGTTTCCACACTGATTGAATGCCAGCTTGGAAATTCTACAGCATCACCTGAATGGGAAGCTAAGACTTGAATTCTCAGCCAGTTGAAGAACATTGATAGCTGTTTCTGTGGATTCTTGGAAGCTCTGTTTTAACTTCCATCTTTTTATTGCATACTGGATAATATTTCAGTATAATGCAAAATTACTTATAAACATTCTTCATAAACTGCTCCTGCTTTTTGTTCTTTTGTATTATGCTACTGTTTAGAAATCTTAAATTGAAATTAGGATCTTTAAAATGTAGCACCTATCCAAACTGCTGCTATTTTGTATACATAAAATGACCACAGAGATTATTTCAGTTTACAAGTTGCCACTGGCACACTGAAAAGATTTGATGCTTGACTTGACTTAAAATCATACAGAACAGTTCTGTAGAAAATCTGGCATTTGTTCCTCATTACAGTCATCAATTTCAGTCCTATGCTGTGGTGAAAAAGATGTATATCACTGTATCTATTGAGAACAGATCGGTAAAGTATCCTTTCTTTTTCTCACATGTACTCATCATTTTTATTCACAGGTTAAAGTGAAAAATGAGAACATGGCTTTTGCTATGAAGCGTATAAAGAAGAAACACGTAGTGGACACCAAACAACAAGAACATATCTATTCTGAGAAGAAAATCCTCGAGCAGATATGTTCTCCATTTATTGTAAAGTAAGTTGAACATAAGATTCCCATGGTGAAAGCTGACCCCCAGTTGATCCATGGGGCAGCGTTATTAAGAATGAAGGTTGGCATATCTGAGTTCTGGAGAAGAGACATTGAAGTCTTGTGTTTTACTTTGCTTTACAGACTATATCGCACATTCAAAGATAGTAAGTATGTGTACATGCTACTGGAGGCTTGCCTTGGAGGGGAATTGTGGAGCTTGCTGAGAGACAGGTAATGGCAAACAAAGTGGAATTTTGTCCTTTAAAATTACCAGTCAGCTCCATATGTGTACTGAGTCGGTTCTGTATTCAAAAGCTGATAAAAAGACATTTAGTTCAGCTTTCAACTATAAGAATGATGTACTGAATGTCAGTGCAAAAAAGCTCTTAATGTTCTGGGTGTATGTATGTGATGGCATTAATGAGCGGGGCCTTTTTAGAAGTTAATGGTCTGCAAGGATAGTGATTATTTCTGTTCCAGAGGCAGCTTTGATGAAGCCACTACGAAGTTCTGTGTTGGGTGTGTAACAGAGGCTTTTGACTATCTCCATCACATAGGGATTATCTACAGGGACCTGAAGCCAGAAAATTTAATTTTGGATGCTGAAGGATATATAAAACTGGTAAGATATAATCCTTTTGTAATGTTATCCTTTTGTGCCTGTATCCTGTTCCCTTGCACAGGGATAAAAATAGATAGCATGTAATTGTAGTATCAGGATACCAGAGTTTAATAACCCTTATACTTCATTGGAAAAGAGGGCAGGCTACTCATTGCACAGTAAGAAACAAAGGCCTTGCAAGCCATAGACAAATGGGATTTGCAGCCTCCAAGAGCTCTTGTCACAGCAACAGCAAAAATTATTTCTCCCAGCAGCCAATCTTAATGTAAAGGCAGGAACCACATTTCCCAGGTGCAGGATCACCTTCCTGTCCAGCCTTAAGCGATCATAGGTTCTACCATGGAAAGTGCAAAGAGAATATCCTTCAAAGAGCTTGAAATAGCCGCTCTGAGGACAATGAGCCATTTTCTATGGGCTGTAAATCATGAGTCCTCAAGGAAAGCATAGATTGTTCTACCCAAAAGAAAAATAATTCAGGAGATTACTCATGAGAATAAATGAATCTGTTCTGTAATATCCAGCAATCCAGTGGAATTACTTCTTTCTCCTTCACAACACTGTGTAATTGTTTTAGCTGTACACTGGCAATTCTTGAGATCTTTTCAGGAGGTGAGGAAGCAATTAAGACCTAAGGTTTCCCAGTGCAAAACACCTCTGCATTATGCAGCGTATGTTGATTTTGATCAGGTTGATTTTGGATTTGCAAAGAAGATTGGATCAGGGCAGAAAAC
Organism: Melopsittacus undulatus; assembly: GCF_012275295.1. NCBI lineage: Eukaryota > Metazoa > Chordata > Aves > Psittaciformes > Psittaculidae > Melopsittacus > Melopsittacus undulatus. The sequence goes on from NC_047533.1 coordinate 58,978,520, forward strand.
CTGGACGTTTTGTGGAACCCCTGAGTATGTTGCCCCTGAAGTCATTCTGAGTAAGGGCCATGACTTCAGTGTGGATTTTTGGTCCCTTGGGATTCTTGTGTATGAACTCCTTACTGGCAGGTAAGTGCCACCTGTTTCAAGTTTTTATCTCATTTGTTTGTTTTTAGAATTTTTTTCTAATTTATTTATTTTTCAAATAAACAGTTTAGGGTTTTTCCATCAGCAAACAAGAATGACTTGCAAAATACTTCTTACTGCCTCTTATGCATGTTTTCCATCATTTCAGAAACACCACAAAGCGTAGGACATATACTCAATTCTGGTTTACCCATCCAAGGAAGGAGCCAAAGAATGGCTATAAGTGGCTGGTGTATAGTTCCTTTACCTGATGATGATGTTTCCTGTGACGACCAGCTGACAGCAGATTGTTCTGTTCCTTGTTAGTAGATGATGGGATACAGTGGGGTTGATGAGCTATAAGCAGGGCTCATTCTTTGCCTCCATGCACACTTCCATGTCAACTCTTTATAAATGTTCAGCAGTAGTGCAACATGAAGTTTCTCTGAGTTAGGCTAGCAGTCTATTTCAGAGAGACACGTATAATCATGCATTTTCCCTAGTACCTACAAGCAACTTCTCAGCTTCAAACCTTTCTAATGTCTTAAACAGACTGAAAAGCTGAAGGTTGTAAAACTAGGGAGGTGGGTTTTTTTCCATGTTCTCAAATATATGCTTTGATGAGAAATGGCCACATCTGCTCTTGCCAGCCATCTCATTTATCAGTGTTGCTTTCTTTTTCTAGCCCACCTTTCTCTGGGGCTGATCAAATGACGACATATAATTTGATTCTCAAAGGCATTGAAAAGCTGGATTTTCCTAAGGTAATAACAAGGCGGCCTGAGGATTTGATCCGCAGACTCTGCAGGTAGGAGGTGCACTTTGTGGCAGAGCCTGGGTATGGATAGATGGAATGATTTAAGATTCAGTCTAGAGTGTTGAATTCCTGACAACTTCATTTGCAATTGTTATGATGCCTAGCATAGTCTGTTCTGATTATATTCGGTGCACTTGCATGCGTCTGACTGTTTGTCACACCTCATAGTCTGCAGAGGTATCATCTGCAAATGTATGCTCTGGGCTTTCTCTGTACCTGTGAATTATTTTTGAAACATATCTTAGGGGAAAATTGTTAAGACCGGGCTGAGGAAAGAGATAAAGAATTTCACTTTATTATCAAACACTGTGTTTTGAAAATTGCTCCCAAAATGACTTAGGCATGTAACTCCTTCAGAAAGGGTAGGATGCTTAAAAGATTGACTTAAGCCTGCTTGAAAATGTGCCAAAAGGTGGTATTTCAAAAGGGACAGCATAAATCAGAAGCATTAGTGTATAGCAGCATGCATAACCTGTGGCTGTCAGTACTGCTGCCCTTGAAACCCCAGCTTCAGTGGAATTTCATCCATGGCTTGAGAAACAGTATACACCGTGGTTATGCAGTGGGATTGAAAGGATCTTTGTAAGTGCCAATTTTGATCTGCATCCTTTGTAACTCACGACCAGATCTGCTGGCCAAGAAAAAGGAGTTGTGCAACTAAAATTCAACCAGTTGATTTCTCACTGTGCTGCTCACAGCATAGTGACACCACTTTGGCTTCCTGGAAGGTTTCTCCATCCTCAAAAGAAAGGAGTACTGAGCAACACCTCATTATGTCTCCTCGTAAAACCACATGTTGTGTGCAAGCTTCATCCCTGTGTAACTTAAATGCCAGCAGTTAGGACCTATAAATGCTCTTTAAAAAAAGTAAGAGAATATTTTAAAAAATAATAATCCTTTTTTTCTTTTTTTAAGGCAAAACCCTACAGAAAGATTAGGCAACCTGAGGAATGGAATTAATGACATTAAGAAGCATAGGTAAGTGAAAGAGTCTGCCAAGAAAATTTGGGGTTTAATTTGTCCAGGGAACCCATAAAGCTCCAGGCACTTCCAGGCAGATTGCATCGGAGCAATCTCTCTTGCTACTGAGTGTATCTGTGACTAGGGAAGGCAACAATATAAATATAAATCCTCAGCATGATTATCTGAAACATCTTATTATTTACTGGTTTTGTTGCGGGTTGTCCATGTAGGAGTTTAACTCAGTACTCAGAGAAATTGATGGCAGTTCAGCATCTTTCAGACCTCCTAACCAATAAATAGTTGCTTCTGAAGAATGGCAGTTAAGAGCTCTGGAGTAATATTAGGGTTTTATCTTCTCTCTTCTAATGAAGAAATTCCTCTTTGGATTAAACATTTCCTGCTTTTTCTTTTTATCCGAGTTGTTTCTAAGCCCTGCCATTTGTGTTTGGTAAAAGAAGTGCTTTGTCTTTTCTACTTGTCTCCTCTCATACTGTTAAAAGAGGGTGGTAATCCAAAGGGGTGCATATCTTTGCATGGCTGCGCTTACACGTATATTAACCTGCCTGTGATTTTGGCACCTCTATACAGAGGAGATGCAATGCACCTGATGGTCCTGAAGCTCCCCCTGCTACCACTCCCTTGTATGACAATGACAGTGTTCAAGTTTCCTCCTTTCAACAACTGTGTTATCACATGGACAGAAGTTGCAGTGACAAAAACAGTCTTGTAGCCCTTGTTCATGTGTTTTTCAGCTGTTAATAGTATAGTGACAGAAACCAATCTTTCTCTCGGTCTCTCCCTGTCTCTCATTTCTTTTTAATCAGGTGGTTGATTGGTTTTAACTGGGATGGTCTGAAAGTGAGGAAATTAATATCACCTTTAAAAAGAGAGGTATTGGCTTTGACTTTCAATATCATAATGTTTTAACTAACATAAAAGTGCTTCTCTACAAAGAAACAACTGATGGTGACAGCAAAATTTCCCAAAGGTGCATTTGAATTATTATAGCTCGACATTTTTAGTGGAATGAAAGAGAGACAGCAAGTGATACATCATTTAAATTCAGTTAAATAATGGAAATATTATTCTGCCTGTGTACTTTGCATTAGCTTTTCACCATTACTAGAATAAATAGTGTCTGGTCAGAAACAAATATTGAAAAGAGCTATTTTCCTCAGTAATGGACACATTATTAAAATGCACTGTTCACATTACTGTGCAGAGTGAAAATTCCTGTATTCTCTTATTATCAAGTTACAGAATATCATTGAATAAGCTTCCTATTTTAAACAGCCCATTTCTTTGTGCCCTAAAATGAAAAAAAAAAAAAAAAAAAGATTGAGGGTAAAGAATTTGAAACTCACTTAGAATACAATTTGAAACAAAAAATAATTCCAATGTCTGCTTTGAGCAGCTACCCCATGAGTGTTGATTTGGTCTTAAGCAAATCTGAATCAAAACTGTGCAATGTGGCCAGTTTTCTTACTGGCTTTATAGGGCTGTGGACAAAATCTAGGATTTGGTAGTATCTGGGGAGTGGTTTTGTGTACGGATGCTAATGCCATTGTTCTGTTGTACAATTTCATTGCTGGTGGTTTAGAATGAGGAATTGCATCCATTGAGAGAAATCAACCACAGCCTTTAATTCTTCTACCGGTAGCAATAAAAATAATGTGTAATCAGTGGGGAGTATTTTCAAAAGTAACTCTCTGAAACAAAGTTCTGTTTGTGTTTTTAATGTCCTAGTTGTCTGGACCAACTGATTACAGCTACTTTGACAGCTATCCACCTGAAGAGGGAACCCCTCCAGATGAACTTTCAGGCTGGGACAAGGATTTCTGATGTTTTCTTCTTCCAGGGTATTTATAGGGACTCATAGGCTAAACCTGCTCTCTTGTTTTTTGCTTAAAATGCAATTACTCAAGAGTTGTGACAAACAAAATATTCCTTGAAGGCTATAAAACCCTACAGCAGAACTCGGTTGGATAGTGTAACAAAATCCATGTGCATCTCTTTGTAACAAGGGCATGCATTCAGTCCGCAGTTGTAACCTGAAGGTTTTTTGATACACAGTGTCTCTGTGAACATTTTCAGACACTATGGATCAGAGGTATGGTTTTGCCATTGGAAATATCACTAGCTAATATTTTCATATTAACAAGGTTACTATGTGTCTTTATTTTGAATGGAGAGGATGAGTATTGGAAGCAGATAACTCTGTGGCAGTTGTCAGCAGCTGACAGCCATGTATTTTTCACTTTATCTTACATCTGCTGTGTGTTCCACTTTTTCCCATAATGGCCAATATTGCATTGATCCAGAAACATGTTGAAAAGAGACTTCTACTGCAAGTTTGATCTGGTCTGATGCTGCAGCTTAAAGGGTGCAACTGTGGAAACTGCCTCTCAGTATAGTTTTGCACCAGCTTGAATGTATGAGTAAGGTTAAATGAAGATACAGTGAGAAACAAAGTGTATATATATGACAGAAGTTTCCTGCAGAAGCAGACTGTGGTATGTTTTTCCCTGGCTGCTTCAAAAAGCAATGTCCATTTCTTATGACTTATCCAAGCTGGGTGATGGAGGAACTGCCATATGGGTTCCATGGTTTGTTCATTGGTTAGTTAGCTGTTACTGCTGGGTGGCCACTGCTTTGACAGAAAATCAGTTTTTTTATGTAACATTCAGTCCAAATAAAGGCAGTGGAATAGTCTCAATTTAATTCAGTGAAGGTCGGATTTAGCCCTGTTTTGTTTCCCTGCCTGGTTGTAAACTACTGTGGAAACTTGCAGTCAGCAAAACCAGTGCAAAATGGTCATCAGCATACACAGTCAGAGGAGCAGAGGCTATAAGCTGGGACTGCAGGTCCTTTAAACACTAGCAACTAACTGTTTAGCAATACTATGTTGTTTTCAGGATTTAGACACACACTAGATGTTAGGTATGTGTGTTTCTCTGTCTTTCTCTCATAAATATTTTCATTAGAGGGAAAATAATATAGTGTCAGTTTTATAAAAAGCCTTTACATTTATTTTTCCATTGAATTTATTAGGCAGCTTTCTTCTACATATATGTAAAATAGTTGTGTGTATACATGTATTTCTTTTTTAAGTGAAGAAGTGGCCTTTTGTTAAGTTCGATGCAGCTAGCATTAAGTCTGTGCAGCTGCAGGGTGTGTTTTCTTTATAAAGCTTGTTTAATTTGCAGTGTGCACAGAAAAAAAAGGGAAGCTTACAGTGCAAAGGGCAGGACATCATTAATTTTTTAGTCTTGTTCCATACTACAGTCTGGATTCTTAGCCCTGAATTATACTTCTTGTCCATGCGGTTCTGAAGAGACTGAGGCAGAAAAGATTACTCTGGAGAGAGAATCACTGATGTGATTTCCTGCAGCATGTACCCCATTATGTTCTCCCAGTGGATGTTGAGAAAATTAATGTATAAGAAGCTATAATAAATGAGGTTGGGTTTTGTATTTATGAAGAGTTCCCATGTGCTTTTGATTCATTTTATTTCTGGCATGTGTGCAGTTGGCTGAGATGAAGTCTTCCAGAAGCAGAAGTAGAGGAGGATACAGCTGGTACAGGCTAAACATTCTTTGACCTAACCTAAACTGTCTTTAAGAGACAGATGTACCTCAGTTTTCAACTTGGCACCAGTGGAGTTACGCTGTTGTAAAACAAGGACAAATAAGCAATTCAGGCTCAAGTAGTTTCACAGTCCTGATTATGGAGAATTGAATGGACAGTTATGAAGATGATGATCAGATTATGCTTATTGTTGCTTTTTCTAATTTAAGGTCAGTGAAAAACAGATTTTGATGTTCAGGTTTTGGGCATGTTGTGGCTATGTTAGTAATTGAGTTGTGTCCTTGGAGTGCTTATCTTTGTGTTGCCTTTCTGTCTCATCAGCTTTGCTTTTATTGTGTGGTTGCCTCAGAAACTCAGTTATAGCTGCTCTTTCAGGTCTTGAGAAGGGTGACAAGGGGGTTTGAGCACCTCCCATATGAAGACAGGCTGAGAAAGTTACGGCTGTTCAGCCTGGAGAAGAGAAGGCTGCGTGGAGACCTCATAGCAGCCTTCCAGTATCTGAAGGGGGCCTACAAAGATGCTGGAGAGGGACTCTTCATTAGGGACTATAGTGGTAGGACAAGGGGTAATGAGTTCAAACTTCCACAGGGGAAGTTCAGGTTAGATATAAGGAAGAATTCTTGTCCTTTACTGGGAGGAAGGTGAGGCAGTGGAATGGGTTGTCCAAGGAAGTGGTAAATGCTCCATTCCTGGCAGTGTTCAAGGCCAGGTTGGACAGAGCCTTGGGTTCAGTGTGAGGTGTCCATGCCCGTGGCGGGGGGGTTGGAACTTGATCACCTTAAGGTCTTCCTCAGGCATTAAGGTTCAGAGCATTATTACATACTTTGGATGCAGGGCTAAGTATCAGACTTGATCTGCACTGTGCCCAACACAACCTTACAAAACTCAGAGGCAAATTACCCATTAACACTTCAGTAATTTGTTATTAAAAATCACACAGCAAGCAGGCACATGAAATAGGAGCCATACCTTGATCCAGACTGCAGCTTGTAAAATCCTCACTTGCTGCAGATAACCCCCCTCCTCTTAAGTAACA